>NC_141920.1:42654863-42954994 GCF_057802395.1 Ceratotherium simum simum | reverse complement strand
GAGTTTGGTGGGGTATGTGGAGAATCTATAAGGGTCAGCTGCAGTGTGCTGTCTGCCTACGAACATGGACACATGCATGTGAACCCATGTAGAGTGAAGGCAAGGCGGTATGTGACTGAGGGCAAAGAGCTGTGGTTTAAGTAGCCTGCCCTCTGGGAGGTCCAATGGGAAGGGGTTGGTGCGAGTTGAAGTGCCTCAGAAGGGATTCTCTTTGTGTAGCCATGCCTTGTAATGTGTTGGGTAACTTGGAAAACTGGAAACTTCCAGAAGGAATCTTTCTTGACATTGAGATCACCTCCGCCCAGATCATGAAATCTTTGTTAGAAGCCTAGTTTACAGGAATGCACCTGTCCTCAAAGCTTATGGAGACCAGGCCTTTTTTTCTATTATACCATCCTCCCCAATTTCTACCCTGTTTAGCTCACTCTCAGTGCCCTAGCAACACACAACCTGTAATAAATAGCCAGAGCCCATGTCAGAAGGGTGGTATGGAGGAGATAGCAGGGGTTATAAGCAGCTTTAAGTAAAAGACACTTAGAAGCCTCTGGTCTAGTGCTTTCTTCTCTGTAGTTGAGGACATGAAGATTTTAGAAGTCTGGAATAATAGCTTAGCTTGGAGAACAAAGCGGGAAAGAATGTTAACCAAAGATTTGGTCCTGGACACTGACCCCCTAGGAACCCAAAATCACCCCCCTCAGCTCTGCTTAAGAATTCTCGCCACGATTCACAAATGAACTAGATTCTCTGCTGGGCCCTGAAATGTTTGCAAGTGGGAGAGGCAGACTAGAGAGAAGATACTCTGGGAGAGCAACATTTTATGAGCAAATGAGATGAGTGCTGGAAGGAGAAGATCTTGCTGAGGGTTAGCAAGAGGTAAGAGGAATCTGTAGGTCTCAAGGCCTGGCTGGGGAGCACTCTGAAAGCCAAGCATGGGTATTTGCAGTTTGCTCTTGACAAGCGGACAGAGCTGTTCTTTGGGGAGATGTACTTTTGGGTTTGCACAGGCCGGATTAGAAGTAAGAGAGAGAATGCAGGTCAGGTTCTGCAGGCACATTCGTAGTAGCTATGTATGTATAACATTTTTATAAATTCTGGTTAGCATGTTCAGAATTTATGATTATAATTAAAATGTATGGCCCCAAATGCAACAGAGAATTATTTTCGGTATACTCATAAGCATTTGGTAACTCATTCTTCACTTTTTTTTTTTTTAATTGTGGTAAAATACACAATGTAGAATTTACCATCTTAACCATTTTTAAGTGTACAGTTCAGTAGTGTTAAGTGCATTCACATTGTTGTGCAACCAATCTCCAGAACTCTTTTCATCTTATAAAACTGAAACTCCTGTACCCATTGAACTAACTCCTCTTTCCTTCCTTCCCCTAATCTCTAGCAATCAAGATTCTACTTTCTGTTTCAGGAATTTGACTACTTTAGGTACCTCATAAAGTGGAATCGTATAGTATTTGTCTTTTTTGTGACTGGCTTATTTCACTTAGCACAGTGTCTTCAGAGTTCATCCATGTTGTAGCAAGTATCAGAACTTCCTCCTCCAGTTTTAAGGCTGAATAATATTCCATTGTATGTATATATTATATCTTGTTTATCCATTTATCTGTCGATGGACACTTGGGTTGCTTCTGCCATTTGGCTGCTGTGAATAATGCTGCTATAAGAATGGTTATACAAATATCTGTTTGAGTGCTTGCTTTTATTTCTTTTGGGTATATACCCAGAAGTGGAATTGTTGCATCATATGGTAATTCGGTTTTTAATTTTTTGAGAAACTGCTGTTTTCCACAGCAGCTGCACCATTTTACATTCCCACCAACAGTGCACACGGGTTCCAATTTCTCTACATCCTAGCCAACACTTGCTGTTTTTTATTTGTTTGGTTGTTTTTTTGATAGTAGCCATCCTAATGGGTGTGAGGTGGTATCTCATGGTGGTTTTTCTTCACTCTTTTTTTTTCTTTCCATTTTCTCAAGAATGTCCCATCTTGAAAATAGTGTTTGCAAATATAGAAAGAAAGAAAATCTCAAAATTTAATTCCCCCAATAAGTATAATGAATAAATATGAATGTAAATCCCACATGGGTCAGTTTCCTGATGACCTCTCTCAAGCCCTGCCAAGTTCAGTTCAACCAGCTCATTCGCATGTATCTCAAAACCCAGTGGATGGTAGGAACCCAAGAAGTGTTTCTAGCCAAGGAGAGACGTTATCATCTTTGCGTTGAGAGGGATCACTCTGGAAGCTGAGTAACAAGGGGACTGAGGAAGCTACGGGAAGGACACAGGAGGTGAGGGTGTGAACTGAGGCAGCAGTTGAAGGAAACTAGAAGAAGGGGTGGACGGTAGAGGTGTTTAGGGCAGGAAGTCATGAGACCTGGAGGGTTCATTGGATGTGGGAAGTGAGGATGTTGACTTCCATTTTCTGGCTAAAATAATTGGTTGGGGGTTGCATGCTACCCAGCTAAAATACAAATACAGGAGAAGGAGGAGCAGGTTGTCAAGAGTCAGGGTACAACCTTGAAAAACTGGGCACCAGGCCTTGAGCTTTCTCCCGTAAGTGGCCGTACCTTTGAGTACTCTGTCAGCCACCACACGCCCCAGGGGAAAAGCTGGAGTCTGTGTGGCCTATCAAAAGCACAGGATGAAGGCAGTTCCCTCTGTTGAATAAAATAGGTGTTCACTAGTTCTACCACTTTTTCCTCATCCATTCAGCTGCTGTTTGAGGGCCCATTGTTTGTCCAGACCTGTGCGGGGCTCGGCAGAGTAAGACACACAGGGGCTCAGTCACCTCAGAGCGTGATTGAGTGCACCGGGAAGACGTTCGTAAAGCCTGTCAGAAGTCGGGACGCTGGTAGGGCTGTCTTGCACATGCCACACTTGGATTACTCCGGGGTATCTTTAAATTAGGGAAAGCTGTGCAGTTCAGCTGAGACCCACGCCCTCCAGCGTGCTGCGTCTCACTGTGGTGAGTCATCTCCCAGACCACCCACGCACTCTCGGAATCCTTTGATCAGCAGGTGGCCAAGCCCTGGTGATGAGTGCAGAGTTTGGTGTCCCTTACCCCATATTTGCCTTGTCACCTCTCTAGGACCAGTTTTAGTAAACAGGAATTAAAAAAGAATTGATGGAGCACCTCCTGCTCAAACAGATTTGTTTCAGAGCTTTCTCCTGCTTTTAACACTTTCCACCTCTTAGGCAAACTACTTTTTAGCCTTCTTAATTATTACATAATACAAACTATTTGCTTAATAAATGTTAGCTGCCCCCATGCCCCGCCTCCCTGTATGCTCCTCCTCCTTTATTTTTCTCTTACTAAACTCTCATGACCACATCTGTCTAAAGATGCTGGGACTCTTCTTGAGTTTCAACAGCTCCTTTCCCTTCTTACCCCAGATTCCCCGGCACCAGCCTGCTTTCCTGTCATTTAAAAGAAATCACTACCCCCTCTATCTCTTGGGAATTTTTTTTCTCCCCGATTTGGCTCCATACAAGGACTCTGACTTCCCAGCTCTCTTCTTCTTACTGTCCCCACCCCCACCCCGGGCCAGTCCATGGGTCCTTTTCACTGACAATTTTGCTGCCCATCTTTGTGGAAGAACATGCAAGAGAGATTTTTTTTCTTTAAATGGCCAATGTGGTCAATACCTGAGGGGTAGCAAATGTCCAGAGTCGTCAGGGTGACAGTCATGGCCTTGAACGTGATTCCTGATTTCCTCTATGAGATGATACAGTAAAGACTTACGGACCTGCCCCTGGAATCCTGTCTCAACCTTGAGACAAAAGGGGGAGCTCCCCACACCTCCTTAGCCCTTTGTGGTGACCCCTTCTTCCCCGAAGGCACCCTTGTCTTCCCAGCATCTAGCCTGGCCCCTCAGTACCTGTGGGATGACCTCCAAGCTCTAAGACATTCATCCATGACCTTGTTCTCCAACATTATCTTCTGTCACTTTCCACCTTGAAATTTATGCTTGGGTTTAAGTGGATGAAATAGATCTTTCACAACTTTCTCCAGGTCAAATCTGTCTATAAAACCTTCCCACTCTTCTTCTCATGGCCAATCTTCTTCATCTTCCAAGCTGAGTATCGGAGTTGTCTCCTCAGGAAGTATTCTGTGCATCTACAGTTTGAGTTAAATGCTTCCTCTTTATTCTCTGGCAGGCATTTTGTGCATGACATTCACCATAGCTTTTTCCAAATTCATTTAATTGACGCTAGTGCCTGCCTCCCCAGTAGGCTTCACGAGGGCAGGGACCAGGCCTTAACTCGTCTTTGGATCGCCAGAATCTCGCACATAGTGAGCACTTAACAAATGTTCACTGAGCTGTAGTTTTTGGCTGATAGATGCGCTCTCAGCACAAAGGATGTGTCTGTTCATAGGTCTCCAGGGGCCTCATGGCTTCGAATGGGTCCTGTGCACTTCTTGGTATCTCCAGACTAGCTGGTTCCTGTCTTTGTGAGTCTCTCACTCACACAGATGTACTTCATACATGTTTTGTGGCTTTCTTAATTATTACAAATATCTCTTGCTTTCCTTGGTATTGTGTAGACCCGAGTATGTTTTTTGCAGTAGACTAAAAATTTACTTAGTACTCAGCTCCTTTTAGAGCAAAGCTCTCTGAAAGAATTATGTCTGGTTTGCCATTTATTATATCCATTAAGATCCAGCTTATCTTCATAGCAACCCTTTTTTTGTCTTTGTTCAAAAGGCAACCTGCTAATTCTCCAAAGAGCCCATGTCTTAAAAAACCCATGCTCTGAATCACAGTAAGATTTGGAGTTTTTAAAAGTGAGGTCCTTGCTACCCAAGAACATTTTATCAGCCTGACTGGCACATAAAGTTAGGTGTATCATTTCTAACATAGTTTCGAAACTTACTGCTGGCTAGCATCTCAGGCTCCCTGGAAATGAGGATTTGTACACACATATGCATGGTACTTGGTGCCAGAGAATTGTTGGATATGGCAAAGCAGCCTGGTGGCTTCCTTTGGGGCTTAGATCCAATTTGGAGAAGCGCCCAGCTAGGGTCTTTGCCAGGAAATAATTTTCCTGCAGGGGAAACATTCCTCCTCAACCTGCACGGCATCTTTCAGAAGAAACCAAGCCCACTGCTTGGGCACCCTCTGCCTTGCGCTGAGACTGCAAACAGGCAGCTAATTTGGCAGGATGTGGAAGCTTTCACAGCTTCTTGAAAGTGCTCTAAGCAAAGTTAGATACATTCCAGGTTCATTTGAATCTTGAAAATAAAAGAAGAAATTTTTACTTGCTCATTAGCTCCTTTAAGCACTAGCCAGTGGTGAGCCCATTTAAATGGATATATTTGAATAACTAAATTCTACAGAAGAGAAAGACTTGGGTTTCAAATCCAGTTGTGCCAAACAATACTGAAAGCCAGAATCAGATGTGTATTTGGTAAGCCATCCAAAGAGCTTCATGGGGTGTAACAGCCCGAAATGGGCTTTGGTGAGCATCAGGGCCCACACAGACCTCAGGAGCTAAGGAAGGCCCCTAACTCTGAAGATGATCTGAAGCTCATCGACGGTTAGAGCATGAAGTTAGATAAGTGATAATTATTTTTAACCTAATTTTTTATTTTAATGTGTTCATTATGGAAAATTTAGAAGTCACAAACAAGCAAAAAAGAAGAAATTACTGCAGAGTTAACATGATGCAGTATATTCTAGTCTATATAGAATCTATCTGGGGCCGGCCCCGTGGCTTGGCGGTTGGGTGCGCGCGCTCCACTGCTGGCGGCCCGGGTTCGGATCCCGGGCGCGCACCGACGCGCCGCTTCTCCGGCCATGCTGAGGCCGCGTCCCACATACAGCAACTAGAAGGATGTGCACCTACGGCATGCGGCTATCTACTGGGGGCTTTGGGGGGAAAATAAATAAATAAATAAAATCTTAAAAAGAAAGATGACTTTCTTTAAAAAAAAAAAAAGAAAGAATCTATCTTGCTGTTCACTATCTGTCTGTTCCACTATCTAACCATCTCTCTCTGTCTTTCTCTCTCTGTGTGTGTGTGCATATATATGTACCCGCATTTATATATATATATTTATACTTATATATATTTATATGTATTCTTTTACCAAGATAGCTTCATACTGGACTTGTAAGAGTTTTTTGCACTTATGTATATGTATATATATATTTATTTTCCTTTCATATTTATTTTCCTACATCACTTTAATGTCCACGTGGTATTCCATTGTATGGATATTCTATACCTTATTTAACTTCGATTGGTGAACATTTTGTTGTCTAGTTTTGAGCTATCACAAGCAATTGAGATGAAGATATTTGTAGCTAAATCTTTGTGCTTATCCATGATTACTTCCTCAGGGTAGAAGAAAGTAGAGATGGAATTGCTAGGCTAGAGGGTGTATATAGTTTTAAGGCTCTAGATACTTGTTCACAGATTATTCTACAGAATGCTTGTACCTATCGCCACCGTTCCCACTGATACTGATGAGAGTTTCATTTCTTTGTAAGCTGGCAAGATATCCTCTTGAAGTGTAGACTGTATCAATATAAGTACACCCTCCTGGATGCAGGTCTAGGCTATATTCATAGGAAGTAGATTCTAGGGAGTCCTGCTAACAGTGGCTCTCTGTAGAAGCATGTCCTGAGTATTCTGATCATCACTGAGGATTTATCAGGCGCTTAATTTGTCCTGTGTAGAGCTACATGCTGTAGTAGAATGCTGTTTGAGGTTGTTCCAGCCTTCCTAGTCCTTTCACGTTAAGAGTAGGGATGGAATTTCAGAATGTAAAGCTGGAAGGAACTAGATTCCAAATGAAGAGTTCTTGGATTTGGATGCAAAAAGCCAATGGCACCAAGATGGTAATGAGGACTTTTCACGGGGTTAACAACAATTGTATGAAAAGGAAGTAGTTTCATTTTCCCTCCTATCTCCCACCCTTCCCTATTTCTTCTTTACGCTGTCCCTTCCCATTCTCTCCTTCCCTCCTTTTACCCCTTCCTGCTTCCCTTCCTTCACCTGGAAGGATAAATACATTCACATTAAGGAGAAAGCAAGAAGACATCCATAACAGGGTTCTGTCCTTCGTTGTATCGAGCCTGAGCTTCACTGTAGATGACTATAAGTTTTCAGAAAACAGGCACAGTGTCTAATTTGTTGTTCACTCAGTGCCCAGCCCAGTACCTGGAACTTAATAGACATCTAATAAATGTGAACTAAGTAAATTCACTCCCCCTCAATTCATACCAGTGTAGAAGGGGCTTCAGAAACAGTGTCTGGTCATAGCTGGAGATACTCTAGATAAGACTTGCACCTTTAGGTGAGGGCATGGTTTCCACTGCATGTCCTGGGATGACAGATCACGTTCCCTTGTAAACACAGTGCCGTGCTAGCTCCACTTTTCTCTTACTTTCTGGTACTTTATAAATTGTTTTATCCTTTTTTTTTTTACTTGCTGACCTTGAGTGTGAAAGTTTTATACATGTAGTTGGCAATATTTATGTTGCTGGTGATTTGGTACTTAGCCTGTGTTTTAGTTGATGATAATTTATTGTGTTTGTCTCTGCTGGTTTATTTTATTGGGCCTTACCATTTTTCAAAAGTTTGGTTTGCTGCAAGGCTGATTTCTTCTCCGGTTTTTGGTCTCAGTTGTCTTGCTTTTTTATGGACCATTTACTAACTTTACAGTTGCTGTAGAGTGCCTTAAATAGCTTGTTAAGATACACAGTCTTGGGGAACTTGTGATGAAAGCAACTGAAAGACATGGGCTTCTTCCTTCCATTAACGGAGATTAGTGTTAATTACTGACTTTGCGTTTTTCTTTTTTGTCCTTGAATATTATTCCACCTTGAGCCACTTTAAATGATGAGCTCCCCCTGTTTTCTGTTTTCAAAGTAGGTGGGAAGATGACCTGTGGAATTCAAAGAACAATCTGTCTGTGTTCAGTTACTGTGTATTTGCATTGCCTGAGCATGTATGCTTCACTCACATTATAATCGCACAGTCCAAAGCTGACTTGTAAGGGTCACCTGAAAAACAGAGACTCTTCCTCATGAAGTGGTGGATGGTAGTTATGGGAAAGGGTGGACGATGGTAGATTTCCTCTTAGTCCTCTGTGACAGCATGATTTTCCTTTGAAGTAACATATTGTATTAACTTGATTACATGCCATGAGTTCTCCATTTAACTCCATTAGAGCGTGTTGCTGATTCAGTCAAGGGTTCCAGTTGTACATATCTGTTCTTGCTTCCAGGTCTTTGCACCTGCTGTTTCCTCCTCCTAGAACACTTGTCCATGTGTCCACTAGCTCTTCATATGGCTAAATCCTACATAGTCTGTAAGATCTCAGTTTGAATGTCACTTCCTCAAAAAGGGCCTACCAATCCCAATCCAAATTTCATCTCCTTGACTAGTCACCCATAGCATCTTCTCTCTTTCTTTGATAGCACTTTAAATAGTTGGTAATTGTGTCTGTTGGTACAACTATTTGCCTACTCTTGGTCTGTATATTTAGTGGTGAGTGAAAGGGTCTGATTTTCTTAATACTGTGTCCTCACTTCTAAGTAGGTGTTTGAGAAATAATTGTTGATTGAATGTGTGTATGTGTGCATTGTTCCCTGACAAGGCACTTCCATCCCCTCCTTTTATCACAGACCAGAATTCTAACCTTGAATAGCTGTGTCCCACATCAGCGACATCAGATGTTTAGTCATCATCAGCAACTCCCATATCTTATGATCTACTAAGGTTAATCATCATCATTGTTGGAAATAAATGGAAATGAACCAGAGGTTCATAGAAGCAAAAAGGAAGTAAAACCATTGCTATAATCACAGCAGATTAAGAAAAATTTTTGAAACAGGTAGTTTGTCTCATTACAAATTTAAATGCTTATTATCAAAAAGTAAAACATTCAGAAATGAATAAAGTAATCATAAGCATTCACAATCCTTCCACCAAGAAATAATGATAGGTTTACATTTGTAATATTTACTTATATTTTAAAGTATATATATTTAATTATACATCAGATATTGTAATTATGCATCTTAATGAGTATTTTAAAAAACAAAAATGAGGTCACACTAGATTTACAGTTCTGTTTTCTGCGTTTTCTTTTAACATTTTATTGTGAAGTTTTTCCCATGCCATTGAACATGAATCTTCATTCTATGTTTATATAATAATTTAACTCTTGCTTAATCATTAAGGACTTTTGGAACATATAAGAAATGGGAAAAGTTCTTTTAAATAAAGATTGCTGCCTGGCCTTAAGGAGTTATCGCAGCGTGTGTGCAGGACAGAAAGGGTGGTGGTTCTTGTACTGACTTTTTTAGCTGGCCGTATAGACCCTTTTGTTGCTCAATTTACTGTGGTATAAGAGCAGTAGCTTTCAAACATGTTGGAGCATTCATTTCTTTTTTTTTTCCACATAAATTGTTGATTATGTTGCAATTAATCTGCTTATATAAGTCTTTTCCACTTTATTTTGTCAGCAAAATCCACACCCCCCTGAATTCTTTATTTGGTGGTTTACTTTAAAGCAACAAGGGGAAGAATGAAGACAGAGGTGTCAGAGAGAAATAATGAAAGGAAAGTTTGGAGATCAAGAGGAGAAAAGGCATGAGAGTGGAGAGCGCAAGTGGGCAGACAGGCTGGTGGAGGTACAGAAAGCGCTCCCGAGACCTCCGCTCAACCCCAGTCTGATGCAGAAGCTCAGATTTCCAGCATCGCCTGGTTAGGCATGTTAGCATTTTGTCTTTCAACATGCAATATCAAAGGAGTACAAATGTGTAAAACAGATTTGTAAAGCTTTTCACTTCAACGATGTATTGTCAAGGGAGAGGAACTATGGTGCATTTTAAATCTTTTTCACATTTTCGAACTTCCCTTCTCTGCTATCTTTTGCCTCTGCCCACAAATATGCACAGCTTCTCTTTTCCTAAACTTATCTCTTCTTGGGCTACCCAGTGTAGATCCCACTAAACTTTTGTCAGAATCGTCTACCATATACATTTCTAGCAGCGAGAAATTGCTTGTGTAAATCACGGTGCATCTGTATTATAGAATTGCATGATATTAAACTATGTTGTAGAATGAGGATTAATGATTTGAGGATTTGTCCAAGGTATTTATTAAGAGGAAAAGGTTACAAAATAGACTCTGTTGTAGACTCTCATCTGTGTGTGTATGTGTATGGCTGTGAAGCCTGAAGGCTGTATACCAAGATGGAGCAATCATGTAAGGGCCTTACCTGTTTTTTACTCATCTCTATTTTCTAAATTAGCTGCCGTGAATTACTTTCATCTTGAGAGGGTGGGAAGCAGCAAAAGTTGTTATTTATTAAGGCAAAGAGAGCTCAGCATTGACTGACACCATCTCCTCCTCACCCAGCTATTCTGTGACTCTGTGTAATTGAGGTCTGGCTCTGAGCCTCACGTCCCTGGCTTCAAAGCATTACCCATAGCAGTCACTGGTTGGACACCTCCTGTGTGCCTGCAGAAGGCCCTCAGGATACACAATCAGCTAAGGCAGGTCTCTGTCTTCAAGCAGCCCTGGTGGACTGGGCTCTGTCTGCCCTCTGTGACGTGTAGGGCTCTGGTTGGTCTTGGCCTTGACTCCTTCTTGGTCCCAGTTGCTCTCACACCATCAGTCTCCCCTTGTTCCATCTGTTCTCACTGTGCTGGTTTTGCTGTACTCCCAGGGTGCCACACATGTTGTCTCTTGGTCACTGACCTGGCCTCTCCCTCATGTTGGCACCAGGTGCATCCTCATGGTCACTCCCTTCATTCAGCGCTCTCCTGAATGTACCATCTCTCTCCACCCTCTCTCCTGGCTTTATTCTTTTTCATAGTACTTATCACATAACATACTCATTGTTAATTAGCTGTCCATCTCACTAGAATGGAAAGATTATGATGGCAGGGACTTGGTTCCTTTTGCTGAATCCGCAGTGCCTAGGACAGTGCCTGGCACATGGATGGCATGTTGAACAAGTGAATCAATGGGTGCATGAAACATAAGGTTCCTGAACCTCGTACTCAGTGTCATGATAGAGAACTATACAGGGCGGTGGAAGGAAAGGTTGCCCAGGAAGGCGCCCCGGAGGGTGTCAGCTTGACCTTGGACATTCTGCCCAGGTCTAACTTCTGAGCTTTATTTCTTACCACTTCTCTCTATTTATTCTAAGCAACAGCCAAACAAGGCTCTTCACTGCTTCCTTTGCTTATATCTTTTGTCTTCCTTCTCCCATTTTTCTTCCACTAGATTTTCCCCAAATCACTACACTATGCCCATCATAATTCTGTCCTCTGTCCATCTGTCAAGGCCCAGCTCAGACAGCTCCTCTGCGAGGCCTCCTCTCATCCCTGCAGCTGTTAATGCTCTCCCTCCACCCCATCTCCTGTTAAAAATGGAAATTTCTCGTTGTGCTCGTCACGTTCGGTGTGACTGATACACATGCATCTTTTCTTTCACTTATGATTCTCTCTTAAGACCCAGAGGCACTTTATCCATTCTGTATTCTCTCAGAGTCTAATGCACTGCCTTGTACACAGTAGGTGCTTCGTAAAGGTTTGTTGGATGTGTGGCATATATGACTGAATGAAGGGGCAGGAATATTGCCTGTGGTACACTATTCTGGTTTGTCCAACAGGGAGAGGTACATTTTGAAATGATGAATCATTTTTAACTTTTAGGAGGCTATTTCTGGGGTAAAAGTTACCATAGTTTGGTTGAGGAGGTGAGACAGAATTCCAGGGTCAAAGTAAGAATGGATGAGGAGTAGGAAGATGTGGGCTTTACTCTTGGCTCCTCTAGAGAGGAAGTCACCTTGAACATCTCTCTAGTACTCTCTGGGCCTCAGTCTCCTGGCCTGTAAAGTAGGGGAGGGAGCAGGATGTAGGAGTGTGTGCTAAATTGAACGCGTGACCTCTTGAGTCCCCTTTTATTTCTATCTGTCTGTGATCTTATGGCTTGATCAGGAAAGTCTCCTGTGTTTAATGTGGTCCTGGCTGTCTTTATTAGAGCAAGTTATACCACTGTTATAGGAAATAGGTTGGGGAGAAACTCACTTAAAATGCTTATGGTATCAAATTTTACTATTTTTTTTAAGCAATCTTTGTTTCTTTGAGCACTTTCCATTTGCAATACAAAAGGCTTAAGACCGGCTCCTGGAAACTCTTTAATAAGTACTTTCTAGACCAGGGATTTGGAAGTTCATTAGAAAACCATTCCCAAAGTACTAAGGATATTTATGTTATAAACTCTGACTTTTACCTAGAAGGGGTTTAATTTCACAACCTCCTAGATTAAATTGCATGGTGAGACCCCATCTTGGTACACTCACCTTGAATTGCAGTTGTATATAAGTTATTCTATTGTAGGATAACCTGATGTGTTACACAATGATTTGGGAGAACAAAAGGGATATGGGGAGTGAGTGGTGTAGCAATTCCAACCATCTCTACAAAGTAGCTATTCTTAGCTTTCTAATGAAAGTTTACATGAAAGCTGATGCACATGGGAAAGACTGCAGGGCCTTTCTATGAAGCCAGAGTCTGGATGAACGGCCAGGTTCTTCCTTTCTTGAGCTTCCCTGCACCTACTTTGGGTAATATCTAGTTTCTGCTCAGCCTTTAAAGAACTTCTAGAATGTCAGGGTTCTCAAGGTCAGGGAGAATATTGGATAGGACCTGCACCTAAATCCAAACTTTCTCTTTAGTCGTTAAGATCCTCCACCCTCCTTGGGATTTGCTCATTTGTAAAGTGATTTGAGACTGGCTGAAAGTTCCTGAGGGTGGTAGGGTGGTGAGAATGTCAGCCTTTCTGGTCTAAACCATTGCAGAACCCATTGTGGTCAGAATCCAATCCCTTGTGAAGGATCAGGGAGAGGTGAACCATCTTACACTGAGTTCTAGTCTCTTTCTAGCTCCTTTCTGTCTATCCCTTACCAGAATCTGTTCTGAGAAATACCACATTCCAGGCAACAGGACAGGAGTTCTTTCAAAAATGACATATACTTGATCAGAACCAGCTACATAATTTGCAGGGCTCAGTGCTTAATGAAGATATGCGGCCTCTTGTTCAAATATTAAGAATTTCAAGATGACAACAGCGAAGCATCAAGTGAATGCAGGACCCTGTGTGACTTCATGGGTGCACATAGGACCCATGAAGTCATCCCTCTATTTGATTATAACCTAAAAGTCAGGTAGGAAAAATCCAGACCCACCGATTGACCAAGAATTTTTCCATTACTTGTTCGTATACCTGCTGAAAATATCCATGTGGAGGACTGCCTCATCTTCAGCTCACCTCCATTGTCAAGTGAGATCTCCCTTCCAGTCATATGGTGGTCTGGAGCTCGGCTTCTGTTACCCTCTCTGTCCACCCCCCCTACACAGCTGCCATCTCAAGTGTTGGCTGGACTTGAGTAGCCATTTTCCTTCTTTTGGAAAGTGAAATGACACCAGAGGTACAAAACTAGTCACCACTGGGACAACACAAGGACTCGAATATTTACGGTTTCAGTTTATTTAAATTTTTCTTTCTTTTTTTGATAATCACAATCTCCCTTTCAATGTAGTGGTGCAAACCGAGAAATTCCCACCCCTTTGCTTTTTCATTGCCGATGATAACAGGAATATAAATTGCAAGATGTGCAGTTATACCTAAAAATGCTAGATGTCTTTTAATGCAAAAAAAAAAAAAAAAAAGGCTGCTTCTCATAAAAAAAGATTGTATGCTGTGCTTTTTTGTTGGACCTAACACAGTATGTGTCCTTCCAAATGTCATTTTAAAATGCTAAAAACAGCTGCAAAAATTATATTCTTCTGTGGTTTTCCTTTTAATTGTAACATTTAGGAAATTAGCATTTGGAGCCAAGATAATTTCAGTAAAGTAGGATAGTGAATTACACTTATTTAAAAATGAAGCCACATTAAAGTACAATTATAGTTGATAGTCTTTCCTTGATATTAACACACATTTATATTTTACAATCTATTGAGGTTTGCTATTTGAAATAATTATCATTGATTATGGAAAGAGGTGCATTTTAAAGTATAATTAGTAAATACGTAATATTTAACAGAAGTTGTATAGTACCAGCAATAGCTGATATCCCCTTATATTTAAAATATAGTTCCTGACTTTGTAATTATGACTCTCTCCTCAAACTGTTTCGGACTTTAAGACTGAGCATCTTTATGATTTTTTGTTTTTGTTTTGCTCTTATTTTTGAGGAAATGGAAGTCATTATGTATCAAGGACATATTGCTTTTAGGAGAAAACAATCAAACATTTTTCCTATTTAAAAACAGTTCACAAAAGTGAAATCAGTACTTCTTCATTAAGAATTAAAATGGATGTCTCTGATTTCTTGACTCAGAACTTTACATTTCAATAGATGGTACTCTTTAGGAGGGATTAGAGTTGTGGCCTGATATATCTAAGGTTGACAGCTGCCACTGATCCAAATTTTTTTCCCTTCTCCATCCCAATCAAATGTTCTAAAATGAAAACTTCTCCTGGGGCCAGCCCCATGGCATAGTGGTTGAGTTCGGCACTCCACTTCGGTGGCCTGGGTTTGCGCGTTTGGATCCCTGGTGCGGACCTACACTGCTCGTCAGCCATGCTGTGGTGGCGACCCACATACAAAAGTAGAGGAAGATTGGCACAGATGTTAGCTCAGAGTGAGTCTTCTTTAAGCAAAAAGAGGAAGATTGGTGACAGACATTAGCTCAGGATGAATCTTCCTCAACAACAAAGAAAATAAATAAAAATAGGGACTGGCGCCATGGCGTAGTGGTTAAGTGCGTGCGCTCCACTGCTGGCAGCCCAGGTTTGGATCCCGGGCACGCACCGATGCACTGCTTGTCAGACCATGCTGTGGCGGCGTCCCATATCAAGTACAGGAAGATGGGCACGGCTGTTAGCCCAGGGCCAGTCTTCCTCAGCAAAAAAAGAGGAGGATTGGCATGAATGTTAGCTCAGAGCTGATCTTCGTCACACTCAGTCAATCAATCAATAAAATGGAAAACTTCTCCTGAGGAGGAACCAGTGGTCTCATCAGCCCAGACTTTTAGTGTTACCAAACCAAGTGGGCTCGCCTCCTGATGAGTTAAATAAGACTGTACACCAGTGGAAGTTGTCTCACAAAGTATAAGTGCATTTCCAGCAAATAGGAGGCCATAAGGAATCATTTCCAAAGTCATGGCCTCCCCCAACAAAGGGAAGGAAGAACTTTTATTTGTTTGGGGAATGAATATTCAAAAGGGAGAGGCGGGTACCCTGCAGATTATGGTAATGAGGCTTAATCTCCTCTTGAAGAGATCTTCGCATTAAAAATAAGGCAAGGTCTTGGGTGTAGCTCTTGTAGGGAGGCTTGGTTAGCTTCAGGGTGGTTGCTGGCTGTGCCTCCTTAACCTAAAAAAAACAACTTGGAAACACAGTTAAATGCTTCCAAACCACCATTAAGTTCCTCGTGGCACTAGTCGGTGACATTAGGTCCTCCCTGCAGCTGTTCTCAGACCACCCTTCCTCTGCCCCATAGAGCACTCCTGATTGTTCGCTTATGGCAGCTGCCTCCCCCACTCTTTGCCTCTTCTTACTGTTGTCATCTACTTGCCTTCCAGGCATTTCCTTCTAAGCTGCACCATCTTTCTAAGTCCTGCTCTTATCTTGGGTAATTCCATGTGGATAACTCATCCTACCATTTAGTTACTTAAGGAGTGCTCACTTCTTCAGCCTAGAGACTTCTTTGATTTCTTACTTTCTCCAAACTGTAAGCCTTGTCTTACCCTCATTTACTTCCCTGTCCAGTCAAGCCCTCATCTCCAACACTTGAACCATCTTCTTCCCAAATCCTCAGATGGTCCTTTGGTTCTCCTACTTGCCAGAGCCCCAGCTGAAACCATTGAGCTGTTTCCCTGTCCTGAGCCTGTACCTGGGCACCTCAGCTCAGTGCTACGAGAAAAAGCCACATCAACACAGAGGTTGGTGCCTCTGTAATCTGATGGTCTCTAAGCTTGAGTGATGCCCAGCCACCCATTTTTGTTTGTTGTCTTTATCAGTTCTCTTGCCCATTGGCCCTTCACCTATTACAAATAATCCCCATGTTCTTTATGCCTCTAACCCCACTGCTGTTCCTCCCCACTCTTAGCAGAGAATCTCACTTCTGACATCACAGAGAATACAGAAACCCTAAGAGGACAGAACCTTCAAATCCCATGTCTGCTTTGCATTCATCCTTTCCTCCTTCCTTCCTGTCCCAATGGCTGAACTGCACTTTTGCCTTTCTCAGGGCAATTTCCCTACCTGTACTGTGGATCCTATAGGATTAATAGCTAATATTTATTAACTGCTAAGTGCTCGGTGTATACTTTTGTTGGATCCTACTCCCGTTGAGAACTAGGATTATTTTTGAGTCTAGTTTCAGGTGAGGAAACCGAGACTTCGAGAGGTTGAGAGATTGTCCCATGGTTTCATAGGAGCCAGGATTTGATCTGGGCTAGACTACTTCCAGAGCCCTTGCTCTTAGCCACTGTTCTAGCCTTTAGTCTCATGCCGGCTCAGGCTCCTCTGCCCATCACATATTCCCAGCCTTTCTCCAATTTTTCTACCCTCTCTCTTCTAGCTTGTTTATACCAGGATACATAGCCTCTTCCAGCTATTAAAATGAGCACCCATTCTCCTAAAACTACCACCTCCCTTTCGTAACTAAAATTGTTGAGAAATTTTACCATGTCTACATTCACAGCCTCCACTTTCCTCTTATTCACTCCTCAACACACTGCGTCTGATCTCAGTGCAACGAAGGTCACTCCAAGGTCACCAGTGCCTTCCATGTTGCTAAATTCAATGAGTTCTCCTTGGGCCCTACCTTACTTGACATTACTGAAACATTTCATGCTACTGATCTCTTCTTCTTTCTTGAAACATCCTTCTCCCTCTGCTTTCCTATGCCTACCCTTTTCTGATCTTCTCTCTGTGTCTTTAACTGCTCACCCCGGCCTCATTCAAGGGCCGGTCCTTCTCTGCCAGTCACTGCATTGTCTGTTGTCTTCCAGACCTTGCGCTAAGCTCCTTTATTCTCATTCCACATGTATGTCCTGGGTAACTTCCTCCACTCTTGTAGGTTTTAGTTCCTATCTAGATGCTGGTAAATCGCAAGTCTATAGTCTGCATCCTTGATAAGGGCCTGAGTGTCAGATCTTTGTATGTATCCCCCTGCCTGCTGGACATCTCGATTTGAATGACTGACTGGAATCGTTAGACTTAACATGTGTAAAATTGAGCCTATGTTCCTGAAGGCAGGATAGAGAAAAGATTAAAATTGTGGGCTCGAGTCAAGATTGAGTCTGCCATATACCTGTGATATGGCCCCTTCTCATGTGTAAAATGGAGATAATGATGGCACCTACCACACAGGGCCATTGTGAGAGTTAATTGCAGAGTACTCAGAACCTGGTATAGAGTGAGTCTCCAGTGCCTGTTAGCTTCATTGGATGGTAACCGCTCCCCTCACCTTCACCACCATGAGCCCTAGCACAAGTACGGCTACCACTGCTGCCTCTCCTACCCGCCCCCCCCCCCCCCAGCCGCCCTCCACACCTGGCTCCTTCCCTGGGGCTCCTCCTTATCTCAGTGGGTCATGATGACAAGAGGCAACACTGGAGCACCTAATATGTGGAGGTGCTCTACAGGTATTTTGCATGTATTATCTCGTTTGATCCTGGCTTTTGATGTGGAGCCTGTTATTTCCTTCAATTTCTATGAAAATTAAGCATCCAAGATTAAATAACTCCTATGTGGTCTCACAACCACTAGGATTTGTATTCCGACTTGCTGACCTCCTAGCTCAGCCTCTTGGCAGTTAGGTTCTGCTTTCCTACCTCCTTTGAAACCTGACCAGAAACCTGAGGGTCATCTTTGACTCTTCCTTTCTCATCACAGGCTGCATCAAAATTCAGCCAGTTACCAAGTTCTGTCAACTCGACCTTCTGAATATCAGAAGTTAGCATCATTTCTTTATCCCAGTTGTCTCAGGTCCTGCCTCCATCATCTCTTATTTAGGTGACTGCAATGGCTTCCTAATTTATTTCTTGGCTTCCCATATTGCTCCCCTCCCATCTGTTCTCTACAGAACATCAGTTAATGTGTTCTTCAACAACCCTGTTCCAAGACACTTTTCTGCTACTGTCTTTGAGATCAAGTTTAAAGTCCTTAATATCACTTCTAAGGCACTTTGCTTCTGGCCTCTGTCATCCTGTTGAGCTTCATATCTTGCCACTTCCCCCGTAACAAGCCAAGATCTGGTTTTATTGAGCTTCTCTGGAGTTTCTATAGCATGCATGAAGAAGAATGGCACAGCTTAGATATAAGTTTCCTCGGGAAGCTTGCCTTGATTCTAGGTACTGCCAAATTCTGGGATCATACCCTACTCTGTATGTTATAGCGCTGTGTCCTTCCTGAGTTCTGTCTTGTGACACACGGGGGTACACCCCTTGTGTTCACTTGACTGCCACTTTCAGACTGGAAGCCCCAGGGGGGCAGGAACCACATCTCCTTTTTGGACTGCTGTATCCCCTGTACCTATCACAGTGCCTGACACTGTGCTCAGTAAAAAAAAAAGTAGGTGCTCAAAGTGTCACCTTAGAGATGAAGATTTTTTGTGTGTGTGTGAGGAAGATCAGCCCTGAGCTAACATCCATGCCAATCCTCCTGTTTTTGCTGAGGAAGACTGGCCCTGAGCTAACATCTCTGCCCATCTTCCTCCACTTTATATGGGACACCCCCACAGCATGGCCTGACAAGCAGTGCATCGTTGCACGCCTGGGATCCGAACCTGGGCCGCTAGCAGTGGAGCATGCGCACTTAACCGCTACGCCACAGGCCTGGCCCCAGAGATGAAGATATTAAACTCACGTTTTCTGACCTCCTGAGACCACACAGCTCATTAGCAACAGTTGTAGTGGTTGGCAGCATAGATTTTAGTACCAAACTTGGATTCAGGTCCTCCCTCTACTACTTACATGCTCTAAGCCTCAGTTTCCTGTTATTTTCATTTAACAGGAAGACAGATATTACTCTGACAAGTTTCAATGAAGGATTTAATGCTTTTATTGCATATCACATAATTTGAGCATTGCTCATAAAATAAGTTAATAGAAGGTATTTTGGAAACAGGCTGTTGTGGGTTCAAATCCTGGCTCCAGCACATCTTACCCTTATGACTTTGGAGAGGTTCTTTCACCTATCCAAGCTCTGGGTTCCTCATCTGTAAATGGAGATACTATTTGCTATTTTAAGGATTCACTGGGAAGACAAAATGAGATACCATGTGTAAATCACTCAGCACAGCACTCAGTTCTGCTCACAAAAACTCTCAGACATTTACTCTCAATATTAGCCCAAATTAAATTGGAAACAGAGCTATTTGAAATGTCTGTGTCTCATTGTAAAAGTAACTCTTGCCTATCTGGATTTGCACATTATCCAAGGAAAACAATTTATGGTGCATTTTTGCATAGTTCAGCTTTTTAGCTATATCTGTCATCTATCACAACAGGAAAATGTGTACGTTTAAGAATTGCAGTTCATGCTGTTTAATAGGAATAGTGAAATCGTGCAACTATTAAATCTGTTATTTGGGAAAAAATCAACTTGTGTTATCAATATTTTAGCGAGTTGTTTTAAAATTCCCAATGACCTAGCTCCCTTTATTTTGCTACCGCTGTGGTAAATCTGTTCACGATCTATGTGGCCCTCGTAACTCCTATATCATATAGCTACTAATTACAGGAGGATCTCGAGGAGCCTACCTGCAGTATAACTATAAAGCAATGAAAATATGACTTTATTGTTCTCAATTGTTCTTGGTATGCAGTTATCATCACTGCTGTAATTATCAGGGGAAGTGTGCAGAACATAGCAGAGCTAACTCTTTGGAGTGTTTGCTTCAAGAAATTATTGGGAAATGTGATATTTATAAAAAGACAATGCAATTCATGCATGGCTATTGGCTTTTAAGTACCTTACTGCTTTTCTCCTGATGTTTCTTCCAGTTAATTCTTTTCTTAATTTATGTCTGTGCTCTCTCTCTCTCTACCTCCCTGGCAGTCTTTTCCCTATAAAAGGACCCATCTGTCTAAGGTAGAGCTTCTCCATTTTTATATACTCATCAGTGACTAAGCTGCATGGAGTAGACATGCTTATCCTTTAGAAGTCTCCTTTAACTCTGCTTTTTCAATACAGTCATATTTTGTTTGTTTTCCTTCAAGTAAAATATGTTCTTTTCAGTCTGAATTCGAGCACTCAAAAGTATGTCTAATTTCTAATCATAGTCATAGAGCAAAACATACATTTTAAACTTGTTAATTCATGGTAATTAAAAATAATACTTGAACTGATGCTTTTTGTAATATGTAGCTCTGTATATAGAGAATAAGAGAGAAAGAAAAGCTCTTTCAGAAAAGTGACTCATTTTCATTTGATTTTATTAGACTTGAATTTGAGAGGCAACAGCGTGAAGAACTTGAAAAATTAGAAAGTAAAAGGTAAGCCACGTGGGGTACAAGTTGAACACTGCTGTAGTCTGTGGATTCTTGTGTTAATGTCCTAGGCTGATTTCATCTGTGTCTGTCCCAGTCCCTCCCTCTGGCTCTGTGTCTGTTATTTACATGTCTAATGACTGTAAGCCATTTCTCTCTAACTGGGTAGTTTTACTTCATGTTTGAATTTTTTAAATAGTTCATTTTCAAATACTTATGAAAAAGGGGGAATAGAGTCAGTAGGCAACTTTAATACACCCATTAAATTTAATATACCAAATATTTACTTGTGTGTGTGTTTAACTCAAAAGTATATCTTTTCTTAATAATATCCCCTGAGTTTTTAAAAAGCCAAAAGAATGACAATTTTCTTTCCTTTTACCTACTCCTTTTTAAACATCTTTCCTTATGTTGTTTGCCTATTTGTATTTCCCCTTCTGTAATTTGCCTCTTCATAGTCTTTGCTCACTTTTCTTTTGGGATGTGTATGTATGTGTATGTGTCTGGTTGTTTAATTTTAATATGTTCCAAATATTGTTCTTTGATAAAACTATGTTTTCTCCTTTTCTCTTTTTCCTGTTCTAGTTAACAAGCCAAGAAATGGATCAAGAGTAGATAGTGGAGTAGAAACCAAGGCCATAGAAAAATCTACAAATGGGATATTATTTTCTAGAATCTGTAATTTAGATGTTACAGCTGATTTAGTTTAATTTCCCACATCATATATGATAGGTCTTTGGTGGGCCAGGAGAAGGAGGCCATGTATTGATACTCTTCCATACCTTGTGTTCTTGCTTTGGAGGTCATCCCAAACCAGAAACATTGATTTAGCACCCAGTGGGGATCGTTTGTTCTCCGAGACAAAACGTGACATGTAACCCCTGGAATCATGCATTTAAGTATTCTAATGGAGACTCCAGTTATTTTCAATATTATGCATTAATAAGCGAATATTTTCGGCCATTTGGTGATCACCATTGTCCTAAACTAGTGATTAAATGCTAAATAGCATGTAGTTATTTGAGCTGGAACAATGAATTGTCAATTATCTTGACTTTGGTATTTGACCTCAATGAGTTGAGCACAGCATAAGCATTTTTATTTAATGTCATCTTGTAACTGAATTTCTGTTGCGTTTTAGCCATTGGGCTGAATAAAATTATTCACATTTAAATTTAAATTGGGCATGGTTCTTTCTCTTCGAGCTCAGGGGGCTTCTTAAATCATATCATGCATAACACATTATGCTTATAGACTCTACAAAGAAATGATATCAGAGGCTACTTTAGGAGATTAGGCAAATGATATGTTGGACAGTTACAGAGTAAAAAAATTAAACAGCACGCTGCTGGAAATTAAAAAGGAAAGCAGTACTCCCTCTTTTTTATTTTAGTGAAGGGTTTGGCTTTATGTTGTGTGTTCATTTTCGGAACATTTCAGTTAGAGAAAAGTTCGAGCAACATTGGAACACAGTGATCAAATAATGATAAGTGAGTGTTTTGTGTTTCAGGAAACTCATAGAAGAAATGGAGCAAAAGCAAAAGTCCGATAAGGCGGAACTGGAGCGGATGCAGCAGGAGGTGGAGACGCAGCGCAAGGAGACGGAGATCGTCCAGCTGCAGATCCGCAAGCAGGAGGAGAGCCTGAAACGCCGCAGCTGCCACATCGAGAGCAAGCTCAAGGATCTGCTCGCCGAGAAGGAAAAGTTTGAAGAGGAGAGGCTGAGGGAGCAACAGGAAATCGAGCTGCAGAAGAAGAAACAAGAGGAAGAGAGCTTTCTCCGTGTCAAAGAAGAACTCCAGCGGCTCCAGGAGCTCAACCACCATGAGAAGGCCGAGAAGATTCAGATATTTCAAGAACTGGACCGGCTCAAAAAGGAAAAGGATGAACAGTATGCCAAGCTTGAGTTGGAAAAGAAGAGACTGGAGGAGCAGGAAGAGGAGCAGGCCGTGCTAGTGGCGCATCTGGAGGAGCAGCTCCGAGAGAAGCAGGCGATGACCCGGCTGCTGCGGCCAGGCAGCGTGCAGCGGGTGCAGCAGGAGAGGAGAGAGCTGGAGGGCATCCGCGAGTCCCTGCTGCGGGTGAAGGAAGCGCGGGCCGCAGGGGACGACGACAGCGAGGAGTTGGAGAGGGCTCAGCTGCACTTCTTAGAGTTCAAGAGAAGGCAGCTGGTCAAGCTAGCCAACCTGGAGAAGGACCTGCTTCAGCAGAAGGACCTCCTGAAGAAAGAAGTCGAAGAAGAACAGGACATCCTAGAGCGTTTAAAATCTGAAAAAGAAGAAGAATTCAGGTTGTTGGGAAAAAATGATGGTGGTGTCATAGATGTCACCCAGGGGGCTCAAGATTTAGAGAAAATAAAGCCAGCGCAGTACAGGCTGCAATATAAAGAACGCCAGCTCCAGCACCTCCTGCAGAATCATTTGCTGACTCTGCTAGAAGAAAAGCAGAGAGCGTTTGAAATCCTTGACAGAGGCCCTGTTGGCTTAGACAACACTCTCTACCAAGTGGAAAAAGAAATGGAGGAAAAAGAAGAACAGCTGGCACAGTACCAAGCCAATGCGAGCCAGCTGCAGAAGCTCCAAGCCACCTTCGAATTCACTGCCAACATCGCGCGTCAGGAAGAAAAAGTGAGGAGAAAGGAAAAGGAGATCCTCGAATCCCAGGAGAAGCAGCAGAGAGAGGCTCTGGAGCGCGCTGTGGCCAGGCTGGAGAGGAGGCACTCGGCCCTGCAGAGGCGCTCCACCCTGGGCGTGGAGATCGAGGAGCAGAGGCAGAAGCTGGCCACTCTCAGCAGCAGCAGCAGCAGCAGCGAGCAGGCGGGGCTCCGGGCCAGCCTGGATGCTGAGCAGGCAGCCCTGGAGAGGGACCAGGAGAGGTGAGACAGCAGAAGAGACGGCGCCCCGTGGGCCTGTGCTGTCTGCCCCCCAGAGTGTGTCTCCCACTGTCTTTGCAAAAAGTAATTCTTTCAGCCTGTATATTCTCTAATATACAGGCAGATGCTTATTTTGCCAAACCTGAGAAAAGGACCCCTGAACTTCTTTTCTTTCTCCTTAGGATCCTTGTTTTAGAATCGTTGGCCTAATGTTGAAAAAAGCCACACAAACAAAAACAAAGCCCTTGTCCATTACTCTACTGACATAGAATGTGTATCTTTGAATGTTTGATAAATACATTTGTTGAAAGCCTGGGAAAGCTTCCTCCTTGCCTCCCCTGTCCACTCCGCTCCTTCCTTGCCCTCCATTGCTCCCTCTCACCCTTTCTCTTTCTCTTCCTTCCATGTCTTTTCCTCCCTCCCTCTCTCCCTCTCCCCTCTCCCTAGTTCCCTTTTTCCTTCTCTCCTCCTTTCCTTCTTTGCTTTCTTCCTCCTCCCTTCCCTCCTTCCCTCTCCCCTTCCCTCCCTGTTCTCACCATTGGCTTCACATCTTCTCCACGACCAGCACGTTTCCAGTGAAGCATCACCTGTGTTCACAGATCGCAGAGTGTACTGATGTCCACACTGGTAGGGAAGGGAAGAGCCGTACTTCTCCCACCCCTGTGATTTACAATATTTGAGGGGAGGCCCTAGGATTCTGTATTAAAAAACAAACTACCAACCAAACCAACAAAACTCTCCAGATGATTCTGAACACAGTGGTATGTTTGAGCACATTCGGTGATGATTTATGGATATTACTTTTGGTGCAAAAAACAAAACTAGGAACTGGCACTATTTTCATGGTAAAGGAAGAATATTTATCTTCTTCTGCCTATTCCGTGTCTCCATGCCTCCCACCCAGTAGGTTCTCAGAATGAATAAATACATGAATTTGAGAACACTTTTTCTGGTAGCCCTACAGACGTGGTGCCAAGACTCCCAGAAAGGCTGATGGCAGCCTGGTGTGCATACATGATGCAAAATTTAGAGTCCTGCAAGGGGGCTTCATACCCTGGCCTGGGCCCTTCCTGCCTCACCGCCCTTGGGAAGGATCTTCATCACTGGGCCACAGTGTTCTCACCCTTACAGGAAGGGGCAGGTGAGATCGGGGGTCTGTGTGTTTTCTTTAGCTCCAGACCCTTTGGTCAATTGAGATCTTAACAAGCCCAGGTAGGAGGCCTGGAACACTGCCCCTCCCAGCATTCCTCCCCCACAGCACCTCTTGAGGGGCTGCAGCAGAAGCCCGGTCTGCTGGCGTCTAGGAGCCCAGCTTGACATTGGCAGAGGGCTGGGGTCGGTGCTGATGACAAGGCAAGACCTACTGTGAGGTGTTGCTGGAGCCTCTGTCCATCATCTTGCCTGAAAAGGTCAGGACAACCTTTCGAATGATCTGCTTATACTGTGGATTCTATTTACCATCACTCTCTGGTAATTCCCTCAGGCAAAACCGCAACAAATAAAAATCAAAGACCATAATGCTATTACTTCAGAGAAATAGGTCGCAGGTTTAAGAACGTGATTGCAGGTATGTTATGTAAATGAAATTGCTGAACAAAGCTCCAGCCCAGGAAATTTCAAGTAGCAGAAGGCACGCTCTCAATTTGTATCCTGCAGTGTGCAGCAGGAATGCAGCGTGAGCCTGTAGCTTGATGTCCCTGGCTTTTGTCAACTGGTTTCACTATCTGGCCATTTAGTATTAATACTCTACTATAGCAGATATAGTCCTGTGATTTCCATGGACATGGTTTCCCAGCGTCAGCATTACTCCAGAAGCCACGCAGAGGCGGCTTTTAGCTTTGTGTGTTTTGATGGAGTAGACTTTGCTAAGACCTAATTCAGGCCAATAGATTCTGAGCTGCGTGCTCTGGCTGCAATGCTCCTGCAGCTTTCTGTGGGTGTTGGGTTCATGTCTTATTATCTCGCTGGGTTTTCCTGCTGTGCAGCCTGACTTGACCACTTGTGAAATTCCAACGGTGTGAAATTTTAAATTCACATGGAACCAGATTGGACAACAGTGCACTGAACTTGGCTTTCCCTGTGGGCTTGCTTTATGAACAAGATTTAATCCATTTTCTGTCGTCTTTTCCATCTACTGGTTACGTAACCACTGGAAACAAGTGTCAGGCAGTTAGAAGGTGGCAGAGCTGCAGCTCGAATCTAAACCTGTGTACCACACAGCTCTTTGTCCTCTTGTCTACTGACCGCAGGCTGCTGCCCGGGCAGGCCAGTCCTTCACATGTGCTGCAGCCCTTTCCCAGGATGCCCTGCTTGTCCTTTGCCACCCGTGTACATCCTGCTTAGCCTTCGGAGCCCCACACAAGCCCCTGTGCGCTGTGGAGTCTTCTCCGCGGCCCCAGCACTGAAAGACGTCTTTGGACAGCTCTAGTAGACACTGTCTTAAGTATAAACATTGGCAATTACCTACTTCCATCCAGCGCATTTCCCTTCCCATCTCTGAGACGCTGTGTTAGTATTGTTCCCTGGTTCTTTGCCTACCACCTGGCCCCTAACATCACTCTTTCCTGCTTCTTCCCTCCTTTGAAAATGCTCTATGCTCTGCAACTTGATGCTCAGTAAGTACTTGCTAATCAGTAGGCAGATGAAGGGCTGAGTTAAGCAGGGCATTGCCTTCTGTGGAACGCATGAGTGCTGACCCTGGTGACCTCATAATCACATCCTGAGAGTTAAGATCTTGGCTTTCACGTTCAGGTTAGAGCGGTCAAGTTGCTGCTGATGACAGCAGAGAGCTGGTGTATCATGGTGTGTCAACCTCTGAAGCCAGAATCTCTGATTTTTGGAGCTGAAGGAATTTGGAGAAACTAGTTGACTCTCTCATTTTATATATAAAGAAATTGAGACCCAGATTTCAGTAACTTGCCGAGTTCACACAGCAAGTGGGTTGCAGCCCCTGGCTGAGTCTTGTGTTCCCTGGGCTAAATTTACTGGCAAGCTTGGCCCTCTAGCCTAATGACCTGGATTCAAGAATGCCTGGGGGCCGGTCCTGTGGCTTCGCAGTTAAGTGTGTGTGCTCAGCTGCTGGCGGCCCGGGTTCGGATCCTGGGCACGTCTGATGCACCGCTTCTCTGGCCATGCTGAGGCCGTGTCCCACATACAGCAACTAGAAGGATGTGCAGCTATGACATATAACTATCTGCTGGGGCTTTGGGGGAAAAAGTAAATAAAATTATTAAAAAAAAAAAAAATGCTTGGGCCAGTGGGAGAACAGCCTTATACACAATCTCTTATTAGATGTATCATTTATCATTTGTCACTAGAAATAAATGTTTGGTTCCACAATTTATGGTTTATTTTAATTTCTTGGGCTACTCAGCCTGCTTTCCTAGGTCTCTCTCACTTGTGTCCCTTTTCCACACCCTCTGCCTTAGCCAAAGTTGATTCCTAGTTTTCGTGGCTTAGCCCCTTTGTTAATATTGCTTTCTGCACCTGGAGAACCTTCTATCATCATCTCCAAATGTCCAAATTCTCACTGGCCTCTGAAGACTCAACTTAGAACTGCCTTGACCATGAGGGTACTCATAGGTTGGTGGTTTTAAAAACTCCGGGGCAGGCCCCGTGGCTTAGCGGTTAAGTGCGTGCGCTCCGCTGCTGGCGGCCCGGGTTCGGATCCCAGGCGCGCACCGACGCACCGCTTCTCCGGCCATGCTGAGGCCGCGTCCCACATACAGCAATTGGAAGGTTGTGCAACTATGACATACAACTGTCTACTGGGGTTTTGGGGGAAAATAAATAAATAAAAAATAAAAACTCATTAAAGCATAGATCTCCTTTGTCAAAGAGAAATATTTAGTGGGGTCCCAATATATAATCAACAGCCAACTGTTTTGTTGAAGCAGGGGTAGGGGCTCAGAATCCTGCACATCTGCTTCTTGGATTGGCTTGGAGCACAGTGGGAATATCTTTGCCCTCAATGGTAAAACTCTCTCCAACTTTTGGATACCTTAAGCACTTGTTGTGAACCCCTCTTGTGGCCCATTATCACCTTATACCTTGTCTTATAGGTATGTGGCACCTTTTCTACTAGAAGATAAAGATCTTTGCACAAAGATTTTTTGTCTGGATCCCCCAAGGTTTCCAGAACAATGTCCCACCCAGTGACAATGCTCAGGAAATACTGTTAATGAATGAATTCGTGTAACTCCATCTCTATAGGTTAGAACATGAAATCCAGCAGTTGAAGCAGAAGATCTGTGAGTTTGATGGTGTTCAGAAAGGGCATTGTGGGACCTTGGAGGAGAAAGCTGCTTCTTCCTGCTTGCCATCCAGTGCTCAAAAATCTCACCTTGTCCCTCTGATGGACGCCAGGTACTGGACGTTAAATTAAATTCATGCTTACATTTCTTATGTGATTTAATGACTTACTGTACCTCATGTTGGTCAGTTTGCGTGTGGAGGGATCTGTCAAAGGCGACAAGTAGTACATGTCCCTGAGATGTGCTTTGTCTTCATCAACTGCTGCCTGCCCATGATGGGGTAAGGTCTCATTTGAAGGGCACCAAAAACCTGAGACCTGGCCAGCCAAATGCAAGGAATGCTGGTGCAAGTAGTTTGTGTGAGAGGGTAGAATTAAAAGGTACAGGGAAACCAGCTCATCCAGAAATGAGTGATGCCAGGCCAGGTTGAGAGAAACAAAGATGCAGAGTTCATTGACTCGTACCAAGAAGAAGGACCTTGTGCTGACAGTTAATTTGTACAAGTCATTGATTACAAATAGAATAAGTCTGTTACAAAAACTGTACTAGTACATTCAGAATGGTCATGAATAGCAGAAATATATATCTGATGTTACTATTGGAAAATGATTTTCAACTTGGGTAGCATTGTGAATTGCTCTGTGGCTTAGAGCTCTCAGATAAATCGATTAATCATTCTTTGCCTATAAGAAAATTGATTATTTTTCTCAACCCCATCTGTGTCATGAGGACATTTCAAATTGGACAATCCTAAGCCCTGGGTATTAGGAGATATGTATTTGGATATCAAAATGTACTCCGAAGAGCATGAGCCTCTGTAGCCCTTTAAATCTAGGCCTGCATGTTCTGTGGGGCTAGTTTAAAATTTAAGTAAAAGTCCAGGGAGGTAATTCATTTGTAAGTGACCTTGGCTCAGGTTTAGTTCCACATGATTTTATTTTCAATTCTGAAAGATAAATACTGTACTTTATTGCCCTAACTCTATTCTTCTGGGCTATTTTACCTAAAATTTTAATCTCTTTACCTAGCATTTCAGAAAATCGTTTAGCCATGGTCAGTAGTACAGAAATGTTTATAGGCTTATGCATGTACTTAGAAAGATGAAACTAGATTTTTTTTTTAGTGTGCTAAGATGTAGATACGCTAAACAGATCATTTTAACTAATCCATCTAATCAGTGTCTAGAACTGGGGGAGGGAGAGCCTAGAACTGAGTAAGACTTCCATTTGGGCAGTCTGAGCCACTAGAAAGATTTTAGATGGAACTAAAATTCTCTAGTCTCCCTGTTTCCTCTGGATGGATGGTTGTGTTTCATACAATTTCACCTGCGTAGTATGGGGTACCAGATATTCAGTTGACAACTGCTTCAAAAGTCAACTATTTCTGGCTTCCACTGTCTTGGCCCTGTGCCAGGAATTTTGGAAGGTAGAGACCTTGAAAATCTGGTCTCTCCCAGTCAGGTGCAGGTAACCCAGTTGGAGAGACAAGACAGAGTAAGAACAATGCAAGACATTGTCCCATCGGAATAGTGAAGATTCGTAGAGAGTGCGTCCACTATTTCTTTTTTTTTTCTTTTAATCTTCTTAAATGACTTTGTGATTGAGAAATAACTATCATGTTTTCTGTGTGAGGAAACCAAGGCTCAGAGGGTGAAGTATTGGGTCTCGAAGTCCGAGACCCCTGGGGTGAGGCTGTGGAGCCTTCTTAAAACAGTGCCTGTGATTCTCCCCTACCCTGCGGCAGGGGTTCCGTTAAGGACACTCAGGATGTTGGATGGGATCACTTAGTCTCCCTTCAGTTCCTAGGATGCTGTGATTCATCGAGTTCTCTCTCGTTTGGGGAAGACACAGATAGTGAACACATGGTACTGGATTTCTTAGAAAGTAGAAAAATGTGTAAGGTCCCGAATTGTTGTTATGTTTGTCATTTAGAATGAGGGAGTTCCCTGTTATGAAGGGCATAGTGAAAAAGGATCTAAAATGCCCTGTGTGGTTAGAAGTGTTCAAGGACCCCGTCTCCATTGTTTCCAGGATCAATGCGTACATTGAAGAAGAAGTCCAAAGACGTCTTCAGGATTTGCATCGTGTGATTGGCAGTGACAGCAGTACATCTGCAGATCTGATGAAGGTGAGTGAAGGAGCTGATTGAATTCAGTCATTCATTTTTACTATGACCTTTCAGTAAGTTATTGGGGGGGTGCTTTTATTACTGTTTCTCAATGAGAAAATGAAGGTATGAAATGGTCTAGAGAAAATAAATATTGCTTGGGTGGAGCTTAACAGTTTATAAATAATGTCAATTCAAGAGTGACTTTAAAATTTTGTACTTGTAGGGGAAAGTCTTGAGTGACTACAAAGTCTTCTAAAATGCTTTATTTACTTTGATTTATAAAAATTCTACATGTAATATTTTTGTTTTCTCCAAAAATACAACCAATTTCCTTAAATATTTAATTTGCTTAATAAATTATCCCAAGTAGAACTATAATTTTGCTTTTGAGAAGGTACATATTTGCAACAAGTTGATTTTTATCAAAATAAAGGCATTTCATTTCTACCTGCAAATTAAGAAGTATCTTAAGGAAATCTTGCATTTAATATTTTTAGAATCTTAAAATTAGACATAAATGGTTCAGTTCTCTTACAGGCAGATGGATCAATAGAGTCATATTTACCTTGGGAATATAAATTCTGTAGAACGGTTGTCATTGTTGAATGACAAGTATGTTGCTTTAGAATTTTGTTCCCATAAATATTTCTAATCAAATCAGTTTTTCCCCCCTCTGTGAACATGCTATATTATATTAAATCCCTCTATTAATAGAGAGGGCTTTTTATTTTCTTTTCAGGATGATGAGAAACTTCACAATGGCACCATTCAACGTAAACTAAAATATGAGGTAGGTAATGATTTTTCAGATTGAGAGGGTCATGTTAAATTATGGCATGCTTGTGTGATTAAATTTTCTTAATGTTTAGTTGCGTAATTAGAATTTTGAAGTCCCGGTGAGATTAATGGCTAACAGGGAAGGCAAACTATTATATGGACTTAAAATTAAATGGAATCCTGCAGGTTGAAAACAGCTTTAACTTTATTTGAATGGCATGTGGCTGTGGTGGAGGCCCTTTGCCCAGTTTTTCATTCCTAACAGTATCCTTTCCTTTGGTCTGCATTTAGAAGGCAGAATTATGTAATCAGAATCAGATATGGGGTTTGGAAATGAAACCAAATACTTCTTGATGATTTAAAAACCCTGCTCGTTTTGTAGACTGTGCTTTGGCAGTAGTACAAAGGAAATACTCTTGGTTGATTAGCTAATTTCTCTGGTGGATTGTCAAACCAAGGTTTATTTGAACATACGAATTGTAAGATTTTAGTTGTATTTTTCTCCACTGAGGGACTTGTCCTTCCCATACATTCCTAAATTAAAAACAAAAAGCAAAACTACTAGGTGGTAGAAATCTCACAGATGGTGTCCATACATTACTGAACAGAGAGCCAGAGGTGAAAGGTGAGTATTCCAGTGGGCTTCACTGACTTTGGCCATCGCCATGCCTTCCATTCCAGTCATCCAGTAATGACGTTATCTTCCTCTGGACATCCATCTCCTTAGCAGATAACCCCATGAAGAGTAGGACGTTGCCTTTCATTTCTTTGTGTCCACAGTGCCTGGCCTGCAGCAGGCTTGGAGTAAGCCTTTCATGGTGCCAGTTTGTAGATACAGTAATGGTAGTCTGACCAGGGCAGATAAAATTAAGGATTCCCATGAAATGAACTAAGAGGCAAGAAAAACACGACTCGATTGGAATACTTGTCAATTTCTTTTGGCCTTGCCATCTGATTTTCATTAAGTATGCCCTCATTACTTTTACATTTGGACATATGATCATGGACTTATTTTCACAACTAAATTGACCTTTTGAAAATTGCATCAAAGGTCTTAGGATTTATTTCAGAGTAAATGAAATCTTAGACCAAGAAATGGATACTGTGGATCAATTCTATACAATGTATTTCTATCAAAATACTCGGCAATTTATAAGATATATAATATGGAAATTGATGTTCTATGTGTGAATCAGATCATCTATTCTTAAATCATGTATCAATCAATATGAGTGCCTTAGGCTTTCGCTTTAACCCCTGAATTAATCCACACAATGAACCAATGACTGCAAGAATCTTCACATGCAAGAGAATTGCAAAAGGTCCTACCCCATCCCCATTTCAACTGTTTTTGACATCGTGAACAGAAAAGGTATCTTGCCCCGCAGCTGCCCAGAGATGTCACTGACACTTCTAGCAGAGAAGAGAAGAAGGAGGTGGATCAGAACAACTACCAGAGTCATCCAAGGACACAGAACATCTCAGGCCCTACAGTGCCCTGCTCAGCATCACAAGAGAGAACCCACCAGGAAAGGGATCAGCCCTCAGTACACGAAGTGTTGAGGAACAGTGATCATCCTGAGCACACGGGTGGTTTTCAAGTAAAAGGTTTCAATCTGCCTAAAATCTCTTTTCTTAGCGAAGGCAACACCAGTGATGCAGAACATTTGCAGGGTAAGTCAGAAAACTTCAGTGAGCTGATGACTCATAAAGATGAACACAGTTTGGGCATTGAGTCTGGCTGGACTTTGCTGCAACATACGTCCCAAGAGGTGTCTATAAATAGTGAAAGCAAGCAGACCAGGCAAAGCGAGTTACTCTGCTTTGTTCTCTCTGGAAGTGTTTCTAGCAAGGAGAGTGTATCTGACAGTGTTCCTCAGAGTGCACCAGCATCGAAGTTTTGTAAGGAGCAGCAAGCTGAGAAAGAGTTAGCTGCTACAAAAGTTAGCTCTCCAGAGTCACTGAGTAGTATCAGGACAGAAAGAAACAGAGGATTGGGATATTTTTACCACAGGTTCTCAGACCTTTATAAAGATACCAGCAGTCACCTGCTACAGGCTGGCACAAAGGTGATCAGCCAAGCCAGGCATGTGGGGAGCCTGTGTGACCCCAGTGGGATCACCTCCCATATGACAACATTTGTCAGAAGAATGCCATTTCTGAAACACTTGCCCCTGGACATACCCTTGAAGTCACACACGGTGTCATCAGAATCTCATTTTCTTCCCCAGGAAGCTCAGGTTGGCATCAGCAGCGAAGAGGCCGGGGCCGTTAGGCCAGCAAAGAGCATCGTGCCTTACAGAGCACCAGGCCTTACTGCTGCCTCCACAGCCACCGAGTTACCAGCTTCCTCGCCCAGCTCGGTTTTCCGCCTGGAGTACAAAGATAGAGGGAGCTCTGCGTTTAAGCAGACTCTTGTGCAGTTCCCAGACCACATGCTGGAACTCCAAGAGTGCCCTTTAAAAGACCTTCTTGAGTGCGTGGCTTGTCCCCTACCAGAACTTTTGGGTGACATGAATGAAATCAAAGGCGTTTACTGGCTTGCTGTTGCTAACTGCACAGAGCCTGACCCCCAGCCGGCGTGTTTGCTCCTGCTTCGTTCAGCTTTATATGCTTTGGTTCTGTCAGATAACCGTCCAGGCTCCTTGGGCATTTTTCATACTCTCCCTCTCTCTGGACTACAGGAGATACAAATCAGCTTTGGCGGACAGAGCCTTCGATTCCTGGGCTCTGCAGAGAGTCTCCTGCTTACCGTGTTTAGTTACAACAAAAACCTCTGTCAACAGATATGCCACGACCTCCTGTGTGTCCTGATGCCTGAGTCTGATGCTGCTGCCTACACTAATCATCCTCTGCTCCAACAAGATCTAGTCCAGCTTTCTCTTGATTGGAAAGCCGAAATCCCTGATGTAGTTTTGGCAAACGGAGTTCGGTTGTCATCCAAATTCCAGAATACCTTGGTTGACATGATTTACTTTCTTCATGGAAATATGGAAGTCGACGTTCCCTCTCTGTCAGAGGTTCAGTTATGGCTCTACACAACGGTCAGAGTCGAGGGTGACGCTGGCCAAGACCACTGCCAGTCGCTGGTCCTTCTGAACACCCACATTGCACTTGTGAGGGAAGATCGAGTGTTCCATCCTCACACTCGGTCTCTCAACACACCTCCTGCACGAACACAATTTGATGTGATCAAATGCCGTGCTTTAAGTGAATTCAGGTGCGTTGTTGTTCCAGCGAAACCATTATCAACAGTCGAACTTGTCTTCTTACAAAAACTCAAACTTCCACCAGATTCAAGAAATAGTCCGCCTGAGCGCTCTGAAGAAGCCCAGAAGGTCCAGTTGTTCACCAGCCCATTGTCTCGTCAGGGCAGTCAGAATGTGGCACCTGAGGTCTGGAAGCTGACCCTCAACTCTCAGGATGAGGCTCAGTGGCTAATCTCACATTTAACAAGGCTTTAGGGAGGAGGCCTGTAAAAATACTGTGCGTATTTTTTGAGATCTTTAATAAGATGAACATGAAAACCGTCAAGGACTATGAATATCTCAGTGAGCTAATTGATTTGAAACTGGAAAAATGCAGCCCTCTAAAATTAAAAATGTGAATATTTTAAATATCTACAGTAAAAAAATCAGCTGAAAGCAGAGCAATGATAAAATATCTTTATCACCTTCTTGATTCATTTTCTTGAAACTCAGCCTTGTAAATTTGGGCCCGCCTCATTATATGTGAGATGGTTAAAGCATTTCTGATTGTGTTTGGCGTCATGTCGGCTTATAGCACGGTGGCTTGGAGTCTGTCTGTGCCTGCTGGATTCCGGCTAATTTGTGCTGCCTGAAAAAGGGCCCAATCTGGCAGTGACCGTCATTGACATCCTCCCTTCTAGCGGTGACTGGGACAGCTCTGTAGCAGAGCACATTAGTGATGCATCAGGCTTCCTGGAAGGACCCAGGGATTTGAAATGCCCTCCCCTCACTCTAATACATGGAATGGAGACAGCCCTGCGTGCCCTGCAGTGTCTTCTTCCTCAGTTAATTGCCTTTTCCTTCCTCCTTTCAGACTTCATCACTGTTCCTTTCCGGCATATGTGATTTCAGTTCGTTACTTGGTTTATTTTTGACTACCCTTCCCCCTATGCCACATGCCCCCACATGTGAATTCTTTCTCTGAGTTCTTATACTTCTCTCCTAGAAAGGCTCTTCATCCCCAAGTCTGACTTTTCTAATGGCTTCTTTATGTTGTCTTAACCGATGTAGGGTCACCTCAGAAGGCAGTCAGCACTTTTCCCTGGGTGCCCGCCCTCTTGCCTCTCATCTAACCCGTCACTCATAACCTCTGACCGAGGTGTTCGAGATGAGCTCATGCCCATTGGCTCACGTAGGTCTTCTCTCTTCACGAAGCGCCATCTGGTAGTCAGTCGCCCACCTTCTCTGTATAAGGCTTAAAACTGTGCTCTTCAGAATCTCTGGCTCCTCTGATTAACTCTTTCCTTTTTATCCACCTCTGTTCAGCATTCCTATAAGGAATCAGATTACACATTTTATTTTTTAATTTCGTCTGGCCCTGCGTTTCTCTGCCAGTGTTCTCCTGTCTCCCGGCTATGTGTGTTCTACTAAATCCCAAAGTCTCAGAAGGAAGGAGTCAACCTTTTTATTGCTCCATCCATTCTCCTTCCGTTCCCAGCCAGGATTTTGCTTGGCTCTTAGTAGCTACTCATCAAGTGTTGTATGCAGTTGAACAAGTCAGTGATTCTGTTAAACCATTTATTTTAGTCCCAGTGTGAAGGAGTCATTTTCTACTCTGGTCAAATCTTTGAATAATGTACAAAATAAATGTTGTAGCCCCCTCTTCGTTTCTGTTCCTAATCGATGATAGAGACAGTGTCAAAGCTTACTCCGTCTAGCAGCATACTGTCTTCTCATGGCCAGGAAGTACAGATCTTCCCTCTTCCCCCCTCAGAGCTAATAACAAGCTACTTAACTTGTTCTACATTTTCATCATTAATTTTCCTCGACCCAGGTTCTGAGGAAGTGAACAGGGAAAGGCAGGAAACTGGAGGACATTTTAGGACCCACACACTGGTGGCCACGGCCTTGTTTGCGGTGGCCAAGGGGAGGCTTTTTGTCTTTTTGAGGCAATAGGATTCAAATGTTTTTAGGTGGAGTCTGTTTTTGTAACTTCCATCACACTCCCCCCCACACAAACGCACACACACTCAGACACACGTACACAGCTTATTGCCTTGTATGTGAAGGCTTTTGAATCTGTGATGCGGACATCATTAAAATTAGTTAGCTTGTCACATTCCTAGCTGGTAGATCTCCTACGGTGGAAAAAATTTCTCAAATCAACCATGATAGTCTTCTAATGTCTTAATAAATTCTCCTAATTTATTTTCATTTTTTTCACTTTTTCAACTAATATAGTTTGCATTACCTTTTTTTTAAATTGTCCTAATGAGTATTTTCTCATATATCCTTGATAAGAAGAACAGAATTAATGATCATGAAGAGGAGAGAGAGTAGAATTTAAGATACCAGCAGAGAGGTGCTATGGTTTGAAAGAAAACAATACATAAGTAGGATAAATTTTTAATAAGAGTGATATATATTAAACAGACAGACTTGCTTGTCCTCACAGGTAAAAAAGCATAATTCTCCTGTGTTATAAATTTTGGTCTTTAATATTGTTTATAGATGGAGCATGCAGCAAATACAAGCATTGCATAAAAATCATGTTATTCATTATAACCTCTTCAGTCTACTTTATGATCCAAGTAGATCACAATGAGGATTACATTCAGATCGCACCACATAAGAGAAGCAGCCTCCAGCAATTCAAATTTTACGTGCCACTTCTCTCACCTAAGGATACTTTTTACCTTGAGATCAAATATGGTCTGATGTGAGAATTTGATTTACTATCCATGAAGTAAGTATTAAGGTTGTCATAACTGCCTATAGAAGCCAGGGGAGTAGTGTTTGTGCCGTTATCCACAGTAGTTTCAATCCTAGCAGCCCCCACCTGGCCCCACTGGCTCATTCTTCGCAAGTTCTGAGCCCATGACACTATTGTAGTGGAGCAGGTATGAGACTCTCAGCATCCAGCCTAACGTAACATCTTCTCAGTTGTAATGAGTTCCTGCATCCGAAAAAAATTAGGTTCACACATACTTTGTTATGTGGCGTTTGGCATTGTTGTAGTCTAAGCATAAAGACTTACATTGTGGGGCCTATTAATGCGTTCTAGGCAATACCTCTTTGAGTACTTTGGCAACTGTGATTTCATCTGAATTTGATTAAAATCTATTGTACTCACAACTGCCTGTTTTGCAGACTTGTGGTTGGCAGGGTGAATTTACTTAGTCTTCGTTGAAAAACATTTCAGAACAGTTCGTCGTCCCGTTCTTATTACTTCAAAAAATGTATGTGCATTCTTTGGAGAGAATACTTAGGCCTTCCAGCAGTAGTAATTACAATAATTTTTATTTACATTCTTTTTCCTAGGTGAGTTCACGTTTTGAATGATAAATAGATTAGAGCACTTTTATTAATGCTTCTCTGATGGCCAAGCAGTCTTATTGGGTAGACCAGTTTCTAATGAGGTCATTTTATTAATTAAATTACATAGCCTCCAGCGTGCATCTTAGACAATTCCACTTCATTCCTTAAAATATCTTTGTGACGGATGTTCTGTCAGTCAGCTATTGCCAGATATCAAACAACGCCCAAAATTTCAGTGGTATATGAAAACAAAAAAGCCATTTGTTTCTCCTTGATGGGTTATAAGTAGGTTGAGGTGGCTGTGCTGTAGGCTTCAGGTCATCTGCCCCTCACTAGGGTTGGTCTGCACCACATGTCTCATTTTGGGGTCTGTCCTGAAGGAGCAGTGGCCATCATGATGATGACAGAAGCACAAAAAGGCAGCCATGCATTGTGTCTGCTAACATCCCACTGGCTAACTCAAGTCACACGTCCAAGTCCAAAGTCAAGGGGCAAGGGAGTAACTCCATCCACCAAGAAGCCATGGCAAGACTATGGATATCTACTCCTCCTCTTCCTCCTCCCACTACAGGGGAGAGAAGAATTGGGACCAATAATTCAAACTACTACAGATGCATTCTGTCAGGCTTCCCAGAGTTCTATTGAAGATAAAATTTGGATAAAACTTGTAGGACTTCTCCCTAATGGAAGTATTCAGGTACTGGGAAGAACATATGTCATAGAACCTTTAAAGTTGCTAGTTCAACTTGCTTTCCAATTCAATCTTTGCTTGACACCTCTGTGGATGGGCTGGTCACTGTCTACTTCTGAGGCAGTTGTTTCATTGGGACCTGCTCTCATTGTTAGACCATCCTTTCGATAATCTTCCTTGTGATATCCATCTGCAGAATATGTCTGTCCATACAGAAGGGCACACTTCTGTAGCAGAATAGAACAAGTCTATTCCACAATCTGTATTATATTCACCTCTTCAAAGAAGACAGTTATCTCTCACCTCCTCTGATTTTTCTTCTTTACCTCCAATACCCTTCACTCCCTCTGCTGTTTCTTACACAACAGTTTCCAAACCACCACCATCCAATCTCTTGTTAAGGATGCATCCTTGTAATTTTTTAAAGCCTCCTTTATAAGGAATAGAAATGAATAATCCAGTTGGTGAGAAGGAAAGAGATTCTATTAAAAATCACTCCTTCTGCTCTTTTAAAAAATATCTGATTAAAATCTTTTGTTGCTGAAGTTGCAGTGGATTACAGTGATAACAGTCCCAACCACCCTTATACTGTGGTTTACAATGTATAGAGTTCTTTCCCACGTATTGTTCCTTTTGAGCCCCACAGTGATCCTCCTGCAATGGAGAAATTGTTGTCATTTATCTCCATTTCATATTTGGGAATTTAACTCAGAAGGGATCACTTGATTCAGAATTAGAACTCAAACTCAGACCTTCTCCCTCCAGAACATATGTTCTTCCCACAATGCTAAACTCACCTCCTAGTCATGGTTCTTCTTGACATTGGCTAAATTTTTAATTGATTTTTTTTTCATCGAAATGAATATTTGGAAGAATTGTTAAGTTGATTCTTTTCTGACTTGTAAGTTTTTTCTTGGAATTTCTCGATGTTAAAGATTATTTCTCTTTTTATGAGTTTTGGTTTTGGTCTTTTTTCTAAGAATTGCCTTACAAATTTCTTGGCAATTCCATTATTTTCTTGTATGGACCTTGTCTCTCCTTTTTACTCTCTGCATATTTAGCTCCTATAGAAGAAAAGCCTGGGTATAATCATAGTGTGGATGTGGTACAGATAACCTTGTATGCTCACTGTTGCTCCTTTATTTGGAAAGTTAAACACTATGCTGTATAAAAACCTGATAAAGAGAATTCCCCTCCCCCCTTTAGTTTCTCCTCAACCTTAGAATTCAGCACAGTTTGAATCAAATCTAGGGCTGAGCATAAATCAGGGAGTGAAGATGTGTGGCATTTTTCGTGGTTAACCAAAGACATTGTAGACCTAGAGGGGAGAACACTTGATTGTCCCTCCTAGGGATCCTAAACTGTCTATGGTCATATTGGTGATGAGAGCCACTTAGCAATTGTTGCCATGTTCTCAGCCAGTCATACTAGACCTGTTAGGCTTTTTGTAAATCATCCACTTAATGTTGAGTTATCCAGTGACAATGACCATCAAAGAGACTAGTCTTTCATGATCTAGAGAAAGATGGTGACATTTTTAATAGTTTCAAGTTGAAATATTCATCAGACATCCAGTATTTCCAAACCTCGAAACAATGTTGATCAACTCAGATCTATATGGATGAAATAATCTATTCCAGTAAGAATCACAGGTTGGGAATGTTTTCTAAACCTTTTGGATTTACCCTAAGACCACTAAACTCAGGATATTTCACAAGCATCTATGTCCAACACAGTTTGTCATTTTCTGGGTTATTTATCCCTACTGATATATATCAAAACTAAAGAAATAACTTCTTTATTTGAAAACCCTTATTTCTGTTTCCTGATGTGAGTATTCTAAACTCACTTTCAAGTGAGATAAGGTTAGTGTTGTTTCTTCAAGTCAGGCTGTTAAGTCCTGACCTTAACAGGGATGGTCATGGTATGTACCTGTAGCGTGTGTGGCCACATGTCTTAGCAAAATCCAATTCAGCTGTATGTACTAAGTCTTCAAAGATAGCGTGGTATTAGCAGAAGTTCCCTTCACAGGTGAATATAAACATGTCTTGGCTCTTTACCATATTCATAATTTGCACTTGCTCATACACATTACCTTTATTCCCTGTTTCTTATAACAGGGCTCATATTTGAGAATGTAATAAATTTTTCTCATCTGTGCCCCAGACCCCTGTTTTCAAACTGCTGGCTCATAGTAGGTGCTTGACACGTGGGAGTTCTAATTAGAACTATCACTATGGTGTGTGTGGTTGAAAAAAGGAGAGATTAGAAATATATGCTATGCTAGGAACAGAGAAAGGACAATTAATTTTTTTCTTTTAAATTGGATAAAAACCCAGGTTTGCTTGCATTTTAGAAGCAAAGCTTGGATATTTGCCTCTAGGAGATCAGCCAGCAGTCCTTAGGTCTGACCTTGTCATAGTTAAAGCATATACTGAATTCAACCATCTGGTACATAATTAGAGTGTTTAGGGGGAAATGTTGACGACTCCCTGTAGAATTGGTCCATTCCGTGCCCTCTGCAGTTCCGACAGTGATCTGAGTGCATGTTAATGCCACTCCCTATTAATTTCCTTAATTTGCCCTTTTTGAAGGAGACAGCCTGAGTTTGAAGAGAAGATTCTCATCTGAATAATCAGGATGTGGCCTGTGTTCTGCCTGCTTCTTTTGGCTGAGGACCCGACTATAGCGTTTCCCCAACAATGGAAAATAGAGTATTTGTTGACACGGGATATTATTTCATTTAAAGCTATCAGAAAAATATTTCTTTTTATCTTATTTTAAAAGATATTTATTATCTACAGAAGGTAATCCAAGTTACTAATTATGTACTTTTCCTTGACCTTTTATTTCTAAATAACCGCTCCACAGTGCATTTAAAATTCCTCAAAATGTCCTACGTGATTATCCATGCCAGATCTGCTCTGCTGTAAGACGTGCTTCTGAACGTGCAGGATTCCTTGTTTTTTTTACCTCTTTCTGCAATGTACCACCAACTTCCTCTTCTGTCGAAGACTCTTCTTTGCCACATATAGAGAAACTGTGACTGATTCCAAAATAAATAATTCCATAGAAATTAAAAACTTCCATAAATAATAGGATATAATATGATATAGCACACATTTACTTGTCTAGCATAAAACTCAAGATATTCAAAATGTAGCTACTTTCAAATAAAAAATAAATTTAGGAGGCATTTATGTTAGTTTTCCTTCCTGCCCAATGTAAACGTAGTATAAGAGAATGTCTGGAACCTTTCACACTGTATTCTGAGAATTCTGCATTTCTCATCAAATTGATTTCAAAAACTAATTTCTAAAAATTACATTGCAAATGGAAGCACATACTTGTTTGATTTTTCTATTTATACTTTTGTCAGATGTCTTTAGATCCCTGGCTTATTTTTCAGTTATTCATTTCTGCAGTTGTTTATTTCTCTACACTCGTAAATATTTAGTTACTATGAAATCAGTGAGATTGAAGTAAACTGTGGCCACAGATGATAGCGGGGGACTCTGACAACATTTCTAGTCCCCAAGATCAAAATAATGAAGGGAAATATCCTTCTCAGCAGAGGATTCAGTGACACTCACTCTCTGGTCCTGATCAGGGCGGTGCACTTGTGTCCCACCTGGAACCATTTCTTGAGTTGTAGGTGCTGGCGTGTAAGGGGCTGTCCTAGATTTAGGTGAGCTATGTAAATATTATCAGATCCAGTTCCTTCCAGATAACTGGTCCCTACTTAATTCATATACCCAGTTAAGTTATCGAAGGCAGGGATTTTTTTTTTTGGCAGGATCTATGAGCCTGAGCTTCGAGCAATTTTCTTTTCATTAGCAATTGATTTCACAATTTTACATTCTTAGACAATTTCTCAGTTTTAAAATGCCTATGTAGTTACCAGATTCTCAGTTACATTCTCATCCCACTTGAAAGCTGACTTTTTATAAAAAAAGAAAGTTAGAGTAGCATTTGCTAACTTTAGAATATAATCCATCTAGAGTGGAAAAACCAAATCTTGATACAAAACTTAATGCAGCTGGAAAAAATTAAAGGCCTTACAAATTACATATACTTTGTAAAAGTTGCATTGTATTCCCAGGACCCGGCCCTGTGCATGGCGCATGGTGCGCAATAAAAGATACCAATGTTTGATTGTGTGTCCTAGGGGTGCCCATAAGAAAAGGCATTTAGAAAGTTAAGATTAAGTCTCCAGGGCCGGCCCGGTGGCTTGTAGTGGTTAAGTGCGCGCGCTCCGCTACTGGCGGCCCGGGTTCGGATCCCGCGCGCGCACCGATGCACCACTTCTCTGGCCATGCTGAGGCCACGTCCCACGTGCAGCAACTAGAAGGATGTGCACCTATGACATACAACTATCTACTGGGGCTTTGGAGAAGAAAAAAAAAGGAGGAGGATTGGCAATAGATGTTAGCTCAGGGCCAGTCTGCCTTAGCAAAAAGAGGAAGATTAGCACGGATGTTAGCTCAGGGCTGATCTCCCTCACAAAAAAAAAAACAAAGATTAAATCTCCATTGCTTAGTTAACGCTACACTTGGGTGGTTTTGACTGCAGTTCTTCCTCAGTGAAAGTCACAGCATTTAGGGAGCAATGTACGTATTCGTAGTTTTTCACACTTGGTGTCCCCACTCACAACTTTCTAATCCTGCTGTGATTATCAGTTTACTTGTCAGAGTCTCCGTTTAACCAAAAGTCCCACAGAGTGGGACACTGCCTTGTTCACAGTTGGGTTCCTGCCATCTAGATGGGATTTGGTAAATATCGTGTTCATTTCCGTAGAGGACTAAACTGAGCTGCTGAAAAAGTGGGTGACCATTACTCAGGGACCAAGTCATAAAGCTAGGGTTTGATTCTGAGTCTTCCCTTTCTCTCTGGGTCTTTGAAGTGCACACCACATGGAATCCCACGTCCATTTTCTGTGATTGCTTCAGGGAAGCAGATAATGGTGGAGTTTCAATACCAAATGTGTTAGACTTGTTGATATTGTCATCCCACCTTTTTAAGAACTCATAATACACATGGTAATACACTGTTACAATTGATTGAAGGAAAAAGATTTAATTGCCCATCTTCTTTCCTGCTTTTCCTCATTCTTGCTTCTTAGGACAGAGCCTGTAACTGTACAGAGATAGCTCCTCACCAGATCAGCTGCAGTGTTGGCATTTGGTCTAACCAACAGGGAGGATTCAGGTTCCTCCTAAGGTAGAGTGAGTGGGTCTTTACTTATAAACTAGTATTATCAGTTGCTAGTTGTTGCTTAAAAGCGCTACAGCAGCTTCCCCTCTGCTGAGGTCGTTCTGAGCTGCCGTGTGCTCACAAACCCCACAACTCTCCACTCCCATCTCCAAATACACACACACTGCAACAAGGTGACTTCTCAAGTGATTGTGTCAGATCTGGAAAAGAGATTATGTTGCTTACTGAAAAATATAGTTATTAAGCATGTTATAGAATGTTATAGGACTAAAGCAACAGAGCAAGAACTTCATGGCTAAACCATGGGCTTTGTAGATCAAAGACATTTCTTAACATTAAATGTGTTCTTTGAAAATAAATAAAACAACTGTATTATTTCTCTTCCTTTTCACCTTCAAATAGATAAACATATTCCATGTTTCAGGAAATGTCCACCTTTACAGTAATTTGGAAATATATTGTCAGTGAATTGAAAGATCTTTGGCAATGCACATATTGAGAAACTTTTTAAGATTTCCACCACGGTTTTTGACATCAGGGACGGCTAAATCGGTACACCATTGCGATAAAATGAACGGTTCTTATTTTGGATAACCAGCCATGCAGGGAAAAATCAAGATGCTCTAAAAGGCTTTGGTAACTTCATATCATGCCAAAATGTTTACACTGTCAGCAAGATGACAGCAGTAGTCTGAGACAAATCATATGCCTCTATGTAATCCAGAAATCTGAGTTTTCACACACACGCACAGCTAGGTTGGACCTTCCATGTTACACCTGGCTGAAGATCCAAGTGTCCAGGACCCCTTTCTGCCTGAGGGAATGGGAGTGTACTGCCTACTGTTTCCTTTTTAGTCAAATAAGTGAGTTTCATTGCACAATCATGGAGTTGCCATCTTCTTAAATTATGTGTATGTTAAAGTGTTCATTAGCTCAATTTATCTCAGATGGATGAAATTATTTTAAAATTTCATGATAACAAGACAGTGGTGACATAGGTGGGCTCCAGGTTAGCCTGAGCCCAAATCTTGGCTCTACCGCTTACCTCCGGCAAGCTACCTGAACTCTCAGCCTTGGGCCTCCCATCTGATAAATAGGGTTAATAATGGTTAGTACCTCACAGGGGGATTCTAAGTATTAAATGAAACAATGCATATAAACTATTTAGCACAGTTCTTGGTATATAGTAAGTATTCAATAAATGCTAACTATAATTATGATTGTAATTATTTTATTACTGCTACTGCTTTAAAAGCATATTTTCTTATGTTTTCTAAAGCCCCAGGTTAGTGCAAATGATAAGGATTGTTCAGAGATTTCTCCCCGTCCACACTCGAGAACTCATTTTGAAGATTTATTTTTTTCCCAATGCCTCTTCCTCAGCCCCTCTGGCTTCCCACCATCCGCATCATAAATAGATTTGTCAGAGCAAGGTTGATTATTAATCAAGTGGAGCCTAAAGAAAATACTTGGCATTTGTTTTAATTGTGGTTTAAAGAGCTTTCCACACTACATTGCCTTGTGAAAATGCCTAGCAGTTCAAAATGAAGTAAATTTGAATAAAATCTCCAGCTTTTGGAGCTTTATGTAGAGCAATCTGATAGTCTGTGAAGAAAAAGAAACTCTCAGATGCTCAAGACTTTTCAGAAAAGAATCTGGTTTACACTGATATTTTTAAAAGTCGGGATATGTAATCTGTCCTTTTTTTCACTTGTTCTTATAAACTGGAAGGAACTTCAAAGCTGAACAACATTTTGAAGTGCTTTCGCCCTAACTTCTTGAAATGGTTTCCCTAAAGAAATCGTCTTTTGTTATGAGAGAGACTTAGCATTTCTCTTTCAAAGGAAACCATCATTTTTCCAAATAAACTCTGCTGATTTGATGCTCTTTTCTCTACTTGAAACACATTTTCTCCCGTCCTCCCGCCCAAACAGAGTATTTGCAGCGGAATGATGTTGGTTTCTCTTTGTTCTCCCTGTCTGATGTGCCTTTGATAGCGGATGATGTCTCGCTCTTTGGGAGCAAATCCAGACGACCTGAAGGACCCAATTAAAATTAGTATTCCTCGCTATGTTCTCTGCGGGCAAGGGAAGGATGAGCACTTCGAGTTTGAGGTCAAGGTAAGTGTCCCTTCTTTCTGCTTCTGGAGGAGTGAAGGCTTTGGCTATGCAGTGCTTTGTCTTTTTTGTAAAAGGAGATGAAGCTGCATGTGACTATCTTGTTTTGTAAGATATTGGTCATGCCCTTCTTTAAACCAGTATGTCAAAGTCTAGACTGTAGCACATGGAAGGAAGTTATCCATAGAAGGTAGTGGTAGTTGAGGAGTCAGGCAGACATGGATATTCCTATCACTTACCAGCCCCACAGGTAGGGTGACCGACCGTCTCAGGTTGCCCAGGGTTTCCCTGCTTTCAGCACTGAAAGTGCCAGGCAAACCAGGACAGTTGGTCACCCTACGTGTGGGCTTAGGCTCAATTTTCTTATCTATAAAAATGGGAGTAATAATATTTATGTCACTGGGGTATCAGTGCATATAAATTGCTGAGTCTAGTTTCTGGTATATAATAAACAATAAATTATAGCTATTGCTATTATTACTGCTGCTGCTTGCATTGTTTGTTTCTATTATTATTAAATAGAAAGCTTTCCTAATCTGTTTTAGGCATTATTTGATTTATACAACTTTTCAGGAAGGGATGTGCCCGTTTGCTTAGATCATACTTTCAGAAATAATGACATCTTATTTCTAATTTATTTCCATTGACTCATAATACTTCATTAAATATTGCTGGCCACCATCCCCTCTTCAAGGAATTAATGATTAATCACACTTCTTCATTTTCAAGGATAGGTGAAGGTATTGATGTAATGATGTTCAGCAGAGTCATCAGTATTGACCGTGTGAGGGTGCTCTTGGAGGTGGTCTTGGTCACATAAAACACCAGACTGGGAATCTGGATACTCTTTATACTCTGATTCTACTGCGGTTTACTGAGTGACCCTGAGTCTTTTAACTAACTTCTCTGAGCCACAATTTCCTCATTGGCAAATGAGGAAATCGGACAACCCTAGTGGTTTCCAAATTTCTTCTTAGCTGAAGCCTTTGTTTAGAGAGTATCTTATGAGGAAGGACCCTGTAGAAAGCAGATAAGCCTGGAGCTGCTGTGGGGGGCGGGAGGGTGGAGGGAGCCTGCAGCTAGCACCACCTCACCGCCCACCCATCCCCTGCCATGTACCTCAGGGGAGTCCTTGGGCTCTGGGGGAGCCCCTCTTTGGAATTGCATGTTCTTTCAGTCTTCCTGAAAAAACGCAAGTAACTTTTCTAATCGATCAGGTTTTTAGATTCTTATTTCTACATACTGAGTTTTCCTCTTTTTAAAAAACCTGGGCATTAATTTATACATTTGAGGTTTCTGTTGAGAAGATATGATGCCTGTGTGGTGGTGGTGGTTTGAACTTTACTGGCCAGATTCTGTAGTTTCTTATTAAAATGTTATACCATGTCCTTGATCTGGTACTTCCCACTGCCCCTGACCTAATGCTAATTCCTTCTCAATTCCTTTTCTAAGCCATTCAAAACTGTATGTGTGTGTAGAGTTCCATTTATACATATATGTAACCTTATATTACATATATAAAAACAATTTCTGAAGGTGTGTATTTCCATATTTTTTTTAAATAATTTTATTTATTTATTTATTTATTTTTCCCCCAAAGCCCCAGTAGATAGTTGTATGTCATAGTTGCACATCCTTCTAGTTGCCGTATGTGGGACGAAGCCTCAGCATGGCTGGAGAAGCAGTGCATCGGTGCACGCCCAGGATCCGAACCCGGGCCGCCAGCAGCGGAGCGCGCGCACTTAACCGCTAAGCCACGGGGCCGGCCCCTATTTCCATATTTTTAAATTGAAATATAACTTACATATAACATTGTGTAAGTTTAAGGTGTACAACATGTTGATTTGTTACATTTATATATTGCAATATGATTACCGTCATAGCGTTAGCTAACACCTCTGTCACATCACATAATTCCTTTGTAGCATTAGCTAAGACCTCTGTCACGTCACATAATTATCATTTCTTTTTTGTGGTGGGAACAATTAAGATCTAGTCTCTTCGCAACTTTGAAGTTTACAATATGGTATTGTTGACTATAATCATGATGCTGTGCATTAGCTCTCCAGGACTTATTTACCTACTAGTTCCAGGTTTGTACCCTTCAACAGCACGTGTCCAGTTCCCCCCTCCCCCAGCCTCCAGTAGCCACCATTCTACTCCCTGTTTTCATAAGTTCGACTTTAGATTTCACATATAAGTGATATCATACAGTCTCTATCTGCCTTATCTCTCCAGCATAATGGCCCTCAAGGTCCATCCATGTTGTTGCAGGATCTCTTTCTTTCTCATGGCTGAATAGTATTCCATTGTGTATATATATATATACCATAGCTTCTCTATCCATTTATCCATTGATCAATACTTAAGTTGTTTCCATATCTTGGCTATTCTGAATAATGCTGCAGTAAACGTGGGAGCGCATGTATCTCTTCAAACTCCTGTTTCATTTCCTTTGGATGCATACCCAGCGGTGGGATTGCTGGATCATATGGTAGTTCTATTTTTATTTTTTTGAGGAACCTCCATACTGTTTTCCATAGTAGCTGAACCAATTTTTAAATTAGAGGGTAAAGACTGACTTTCACCATCTCAGAATTCGAATTCTCCAAAACATAGAACTCATAGCACTGGAGGACGTGCAATGATTTTAGTTGGTACATAGATTTATTTTATTTTAATAGATAAACATGTTAATAAAATGTAACTATTAAATCAATTTCATGCATAGAACTTAAGACATGGATAAAGAAGCTATTTAATTTTTTTTAAACTGAATTGATTTAAATAAAAATTGCAAGCAAATAATATAGTCCAGGCCTTATGCAGATCTGGCCAAAACTGTGAAGATGCTACTGTAAAGGCAAGTTGGGGAAACCAAATACAGAAAATCATATGGGGCATTTCAAAAGCTAGGCTTTCACTTCAAAATACATAAAATCCAAATCCAAAAAGTTTAGCTTTCTTTGAACTTATCAAAGCCAAGTTCTGAAAGTGTGTCATTGTTCGCTTCCTTTTTGTACTTTTGTGCTGTAATGATTAGCACCAGGAATGGACTGTTAGCATTTGCCTGGAGATTCCTAGTTCTCCCCTTAGGAAGGGCCACTTAATGCATTTACAGGTAGATCTGCTAGGGGATACACATTCCTGTGTGGATACCCCATCACAGAAGTATCAGAGCCCAGTAGTGGAAATAAACATGACGTGAATATACTGTCCTCCCCTGAACAAAACGAACAAAAGTGGTGGAGCTCCAGCAAAGGTGTAGCTGTTGGAATAGTGCTGGGTGCACCGATCTCCTGTCCAGTCTCCTCCAGGTGACCTTGACAAGTCACAACCTCAGTGTGCCTCATCTGTAAAATGGGGTAGTGAAACCTGCCTGGCTGGGTTGGTGTGAGGGGTGTATGAGCTTATGTATGTGAAGTGCTTGGAACACTGTCTGCTGCGTACTAAGTGCTGGATAAGTGTTTGTTTAATAACAAATAAATAGAAATAAAAAGGTATAGGGAATGAGGGAGATTTTACCTTTGGAATCCCCTTAATGACTTTGATGTGCAGTTGTGTCTTTATGAAGGTTTTGGGTTTTGGGCTTTTGTTGTTGTTGTTGTTGTTGTTTGGTTCTTTATTCCCCCTCCGTGTTCTGAATTTAAAAAGTAAGTATGCCAACCTTTTCCATCCATCGTTTGAATATTTCATACATACGCAATGTTTTCTAGAACAAATTGTCACACTTAGCATAGTATTTTGGCTACTACTAAATTCCTCTTTTGGTGAGCCATTGGCTTTAAGAAGGGTAAGGTAACAAGTATTTTTTTTTTGGTGAGGAAGATAAGTGCTGAGCTAACATCCATTGCCAATCCTTCTCTTTTTGCTGAGGAAGATTGGCCCTGAGCTAACATCCGTGCCCCTCTTCCTCTACTTTATATGTGGGTCACCTGCCACAGCATAGATTGGTAAGCGGTGGGTAGGTCTGCGCCTGGGATCTGAACCTGCAAACCCAAGGCCGCCGAAGCAGAGCATGTGAACTTAACCACTATGCCACTGGGCTGGCCCCAACAAGTATTATTTTTAAGAGTCTATTCTACTTAGTTTTAGATCTTCTTTGAAGGAAAATCTGATGTTAATATATATAGATATTTTATATTATTGCACTTTATGCTTCAGAAAAATCTTTGCTGCTTCTCGTTAAGAAAAAAATCAATTTTTGTTTTCCATCCTTCCCCCATGATGGTCTTAAAGGTCTTCTGGGGTCCTGATGCACATAGCAAGGCACTGTGTCCTCTGTGACCAGCAGGGCAGGGTCTTGACCGCCTCCTGGCATTAGACCCCTGTTGAGCTGTGTGACTTGCTGGTGGTCGCTCCAGTTCATTTAAGGGGCTGAGCTGACTCGTGAACACACAGGGCCCACTAGGTACAAGGCTCCGCTGGCTGAGTTGGCAGGCCCCAGAGAGCCGAGGAAGATGAGGGCACGTGGAGGTGTGGCTCCACGGAGGTCTTCTTGCTGCTTCTCCCTCGCCCGTTCTGTTCCCTCTACGTCCTGTTCTTTTCTTAGATAGAATTGATTAGTTATTTAAACCATTCCTTTTGCTTGGCCGTTTTTGTTTTAATCCCCAGTCTGGTAGCTCCAGTCAGGTCTGTTCATTGCGGCATGAAATAGTCCTGAGCCTTGTTAAAGGATCGTTAAATGAATGTTCCAGGTAGGGTACAGGGAGAGGAATTTGGAGGTTCTCAAATGCTCATCTTCTGATCTCTGATGGGTCCTGAGAAGGTTCCTATCACTGGGCTTTAAAATGAGAAAAATAGAGCTTTTCATTAAACTTAAATGTATTTAATTCAACAGGACCATCTTTATATCTTCTTTGTTTTGGGGATTTCTTTTATGAAATAACTGAGAATAGCTAAGTATATAGGTCTTGTTTTTTGGTCACATTTAATTTTTTCAATCAACTTTTTTGAGGCATAATTTACATACAGTGAAATGCACACATTTTAGATGTAGTTTGGTAAGTTTTGACATATGTATACACCCATGTAACCAGCATCCCAATCAAAATTTAGAATTTTTCCATCATTCCAGAAAGTTTATCATGCCCCTTTACAGTCAACACCCACGTCCAGCCTCCAGGCAAGCACTGATCTGCTTCCTGTCACTACAGATGAGTTGCGTCTGTTCTGGCATACCACGTAGCCATGGAGCCAGGCAGCGCTTACTCTTCTATGTCTGGCTGCTTCCACTTAACGTGTTGTTTTAGAGATTCATCCACGTGGTTAAGTATAACAGTAATATGTTTCTTTTTATTGCTAAATAGCATCCCATTGTATGGCTGTATCACAATTTGTGGATTGATGTTTGTTTTAATGTCTGTATTTGACAATACAGAAAGTTGTCATCTCCATATTGCCCTCCTCCCTACATTTTACTGATGCTTGAAGGACACGTGCCTGGGAACCCCTGGGTCAGGGAATCAGTACCCATTACCCTTGTGGCTATACCTTCCACTGGGTCCCCATAACACAGCTTTCTGGGACTGTGTCCACGTTTATGTCAAGAGATGGCTGTCCTGCCAACTGATGTCAGGGATGGGCAGAGAAGCTGAAGGTGTGCCAGTCTGGCTTCTCTCTGAGAAGAGCACATTCTGTGCTGAATATTGCTGAATGTCACCTGCTGGTCAGCAGGATGTGCCTGTAAAACATGTGCCTACGCTAACCTGTAGCCGTCACATGTGACACCTCTAACTGGACTACTGCAGTTATCTTAAAACTCCTGCTTCACATGCACTTCAGTGATTGATACATGAAATCAATCACACTGCATTATGCTTGCCATATTTTTAGTTAGCTAGGGCCAGAGTGGGTAAAATTTCATTTTTAAGTTACATTTCAGCATAATACTAAACACTAGCCTGGGAAATCTATGGGTAAGGCTAACAGAGACTGTCATACGCTAATGTCATAGAAATAAGCTGATGTTTCCAGCATTGTTTTAAATCCCCGGCCTTTTAACTTACATATTAACATGATAATATAAAGAAATAAGCCAGCAGTCGTGTATTTTTTTAATATTTCCTAAGAGTTTTTATTCCTATAAAAACTGGAAGTAATCTTTACAAAAGATTGTCTTCCATCTTCTCCCTAGAGTGCTGACAGCTGCGGTAGTGCCCCCAACTCATTCTGCATCTCGTCACCGTCACCTGGTTTACTCCCTTCACAGCAGATGTCACCGCCTGTCACTGTTGTGTTTATTGCTGGTTGTGTCCCACAGATGGAAGCCCCGTGGCCCTCGTCAGTCTGTGCAGCACTGAGTCCCCAGCCCTCACACAGGGCCTGACTGGTAATGGTCACTCAGTAGAGATTACTCAGCAATATGACCCACGTAAGCCTGGCCACAAGGTGTTCTCAGTGGGCATAGCCTGTTTAGAGCTTCAGGGATCATGTGACCGTGTGCCTTTTATAAAAAGCCCTACATGGGCTCCTCATGCTCTGTCTATGCTGGTGGGTTCAGTCATTGATTAGCCATATCACCCATTGTCTTCCTCGTGATGTGCCTGGCTCTGGTCATCCAGTGAGAGTGTCAGCAAATCAAGCTTCTTGACTGTGTCTGAGTCCAAGAAAGCCGATGCCTCCTACTTCCCTGCCTCCCCTCCCACCCTCCCCACTCTACCCTCCAGCACACCAGTACACCCTTGTCCTGGTTCTGGCAGGCTGCAGCTCCCACAGAGTAGTTGAGTTTAGTTTTGTTCTTGCACATCTGCACAGAGAGCTAGACTTCTGCTGAATATGCAGCCTCTGGACATTAGCCCAGGCACCTGAGCACTCTCCAGCCCCTTGCTCCTGGAAGCGCATGTTGTAGTGTCATCTCCCCCTAACACATCTCCCCCTAATGCTGTTCAGGAAGGGACTGGTCCCCGCCTTTTCTCACGTGGTTGCAGGAGATCAGCTCTTTTGTCCAGAATCAGTGTGGTCCACTTGCAGACCAAAGGGATGCAGAACCTCAAACACATGATGTCTGGAACGCCTGTCCTAACTTGAATCACCTATTTTTGTTGAAGGTACCATTTAATAGTCTTTTCCTCTTGCCCCAAAATGCCACCTGTTTTGCTCTAACTCCTAGTCAGTGGCCTGAGAAAGAGGGGAGAAGCAGAGAAAACAAGAATAACAAATGATAGCGAGAAAGTATAACCTTAAGGAAGTTTTCAAGCACAAACTTGTAGACCACCTTAGAATAATCCCTGAGCACCCCAGTCAGTGGTGGGCATTTTCTCTTCAGTCATGTGAGTTCAGATATGTGAGCCCTGCCGTCTGACTTCAGTCAGTGAGGCCCCAGAGCAGAAGAGATGCTTAGCGCTGAGAGCTCTCAGATCTGCTGGGTCCTCCCTAAACAGAAGAGACCCTGAAGGTGAGACGTGGTAAATCGCAAAACTTCAGGGTGGCATTTCAAGTTGGAACTTTTACAACTAACAGACCACATGACAGGGACCTCAGGGCTAGGGACTGACAAAGTTTTGTGGAACAGTATTAAGGCAGCAGGAGCAAACTGGCAGTGGATGATGTGTTTTATTTGGCCTGAACAGATTTTTAAATTTTTGAATGAGTTGTCAACATTTAAAACTTGGGAAATCTGATGTGGAAATTCAGATTTCTCAAGTTTCCATGAAATATCAGAAAACATGGGAAGCCTGGCCAACACGGAGCAGCCGCTCCTCTCAGAGTGGGGCGTGTGCCCTCCGCTTTGCCACAGACGCCGGTGCTCCCTGTCATGGAGGAGATCACCTGATGGAACAGTAGCCTCCAGGTGCACAAAAAGTTCAACTGCTCAGTGGAAAAAGGCTCACAGACCAAATTAAGTCTCCAGCACACAGTGTATTAAGTCAGTTTAAACACACACAGAGAAGCAGGGGGAGGGAGGGGCAGGCAGTGGGCGAGCACACTACCTGACTCCAGGGTCACACCATGTTCACCTGTCCTGTCTCTCTTGCCACCTTGGCCTTTCCACCATGCTTACTAGGACCAGAGTTTTGAACAAGGGGCCTTGGCAGACACAGAGCTCCCAGATCCACCACACGCTTGCTCCGTGGCAGCAGGCCTGGCTGGTGACCTGCTAACCATCCCTGGTTTTCACCTGCTGTTCTTGAGTAGAGCCCACGTGGGGCCAGCATGGGACCAAGCCGGTTGTTACCAATGGTGATCAATTCAGGGCTGACATAGCTGTTGGCCCCGAGTGGGCATAATCATGACTTAACACTCTCTGTCTCTAAGTAACATCTTATATCTTTCATCATATTTATTTATTCTATCTATCTTTGGCATGCCTTATAGGGTATAGGCCTATAGTTAGCATATCTCATGAATTCTGTTGTGTCTCACAAGCTGCTTGCCTACTTGTTATCTGTTCTGACACACTCTGTGAGATCTGCCTATATCTCATAAGCTTCTAGCTTACTTAGTGGCTGTGCTCAGCCCCTCTTGGGAGCTCCATCCATTGTTTGTAGCAGAATTGAAGGCTCAAATAATACATGGACTTCCACTCTGCTCCCTGTTCTCTTACACTCACGGGGCCTCTTGGAGTTTCGTTCCTGACTAAACCTGTAGACAGTTGAGTTTGCATCCTCTCTTCAAGAGAGGACACTAACATCTATCAGGCACCTTCTTCATTCCAGGCACTTTGCCAGACATTTCCACAAATGGGGAAATTGTACCAAAATGGGGTTATTATTCACATTTAATGAATTAGGAAATTATGAGTGATTGCACAAGACCACACGGTTAGTAAGTAGATCCAGGTACCAAATGTCCATGTCAAATCTAAGTCCTCTGAATTTTTAGTCTAGTTTTATTCCGGCGCATCTGCAGTGCTTCCGTTGCTTACTCATTTTAATGTACCTTCTACATATCACTGCTTTCTGCACTCTTTAGAAGTTGAGGCCATTTTTAGTGTTGCCCTAGACATGGTGACCATTTCCAAATTCTTGCCTGTTTTCAAAATTTGCTGTTATTTATTGCTATTTTTGTGTGTGTTTTTAACTTTTTATCTTGAATTCTAGCCAAGTCACAAGCACTTTGTAAATTGGGGCTATTGGTAAGGCTTTGACAAACCTGGAGAATTTGATGGTGGATAGACCTGCCAGGGAGCATGAAGAGGAAATGCCTAGAAAATTTGCAGTTTGAGAGTTGAAGCAATCACATTTACAATCAGAGAAATTTCTCTTTATTTGCCAGAACAGAAATAAGAGCCATTCCAGTCTATTAGATAAACTATGCACACATACATCTTTTAGCAGTACTCCCAACTTGATAGAATATAAATGTTCAAAAGGATTTGTGTGTTGGCGTCTGAATCTCTGCTTATTAGTCACTTGATAAATTATCTCCCTGCGTGTGTGTTAACACAGCTGAGACAAATGGAGTGTTGTGTATGCTGTGGTCCATCTAGATTCAAAAACTCGGTTTGTGTACCATTTTCAAACCTAAATAACAAGTGAAAGAAATAACATTGAGACTTGAAGAATCATATTTTATCCTAAGTTTTCTTTTTTAAGCACCCTTCCTATCTCTTTGAGAACTTTTTCACTGAAAAAGTTAAGAAAAAACTTTTTTCCTGTGTCCCTGTTTTCACACAAAGAAAGTGAACTTTTATATTGCTTTTACTTGGGCAGTTGTGATTATCTTCACAAAGTAAATACTGCCCATATGAGAAATGATGAAGAAGAAATGAGATTGAGTCACAGCACAGAAGAGAAGAGTCGTCTGAATGAAATTTGAATTTTCATTTCAAATTTGTTTCCTCTATAAGAATACATTAATATTTCCTCTTCCTTAATTTCAGAGTTTTGAGAGTTTTATATCTCTTCCTAGCATAACATTTGTTTTAAAATAAATCACAAAATTATTTGACCTCCCCTTTTTGCAGTTGCTGCCGGGGGATGCCATTGTCTTTCAATAGTGCATAATAAAAGGCCCTTCTTTAGGAAGTGATCAGTGCTAGGAGTTACCGTTTATTGAGGATCCAAACACTCTGCCAGTTGCTTCACACTTTTTCGGTTCAGTTGCAGGTCAGGTGTCACTGAGTCCATTTTACAGATGGAGAAACTGAGGCCTAGAGGAGTTATGTAATTCAGCCAAAGACACACAGCTAATTAGTGACTGGACTAAAGTGAGGATCCAAATCTGTCCTAATCCAGAGCTTTTCATTATTCCATTCTTCAGGGATAACTGGTAGAGAGTTTGAATTTCGAGCTTTGCCACTGAATATCTGGGTAATTTGAAGGAAAATTCTCAGGCTGCCATTCTCGCAATCCCCACAATTTTAAAGTAGAATAATTCCCCCTCTTCCTCACCTGTTTCACACAGGTGTTAGGGGAAGGGAGAGGTATTTATTAGTAATGATCCTGGATTTGAAAGACATCTCTCATCAGAATCTTAGGGTCTTTGTACATTCTATCAAATTTGCCTTCAAACTACTCTATAAAGTAAGTATACTAAAATAAACAGTATTACCCCTATTTTGAAAGTACTGAAATTGAAACATAAAGTCGTTATTTCTAGTTGTGGCAGAAGGCTGAGATTTTGGTCAGCTAGAAAGCCCTCTTTGATTTGCATCTTTTCAGTCAGGTAGAGAATGGTGTAACTCGGCAGTCGACCCCTGGGCTCCTTTCTTCACAGCACACCAGATTTGCACCGGGTTTGAAAGCCAGAGGCTCTGAGGCACTTTCTGTACTTGCTGGTGATTCACCTGCACAGAAGGATGTCTGGGGAGTTTCCTGGATAATAGGTTGTCTAATCTTATGTCTGCATGGTTCCCCTACTTTCAGGAGTCTTCATTCTCCAAACTCCACGCACCTCCCATCCACGTTCCCGACACACAGGGGCAGATCTGGGATTGGAACTTAGACTCCTCTCTCCTTGCTCAGTGTCCTGGCTATAAGACCATCCGCCTCCTGCTGGGCCCAGCTTCTTCCCTCAGGTGCCTTTGAGACGACATTTCTGTAGTTGGCGGAGCTGTTGGGTCTTGCGGCCACTGCAGTGGAGGGGGTGCCTGCTTGGTTCAGGAGCTCCTTATGCAGTTTGTGGACATACTTCAATTGGCAGCCCTTCCCTTGCTTCCAGTACCCCTGGCACAGTGTCTTCCTTTGTGTCTACTTGGCTACAGAGCTCAGCGCTCCTTTGGGTACCCCAGAAAGAAAGGTACGTAAACTTGCCTGAAGTTGCCTAAGGGAACCAGAGAAGGGTGTGGGGTATGTTGCACATATCAGAGCAAATATCTGAAGATACCCCGTTAGACAGTTATGTTCTCCTCACAGCACCAGCATTCCCACTCCATTTTCCTAGATGTCCCCCGGGAGGGCCAACTGTTGTGCCCTCACTAGGGGGAGAGATTCAGCTCCAACTCAACTGCTTGACTTTTATCCCCAAGTTTGCAGACCCAGAGGACCATGGCACTCAGAAACATAAGGCTCTGAGGTTAATAGGACCCACGCCCTTAAAGGCCATTTAGAGACCACCTTTTGTTTTTCGATGTGTTTTTTAGGAGTCTCACCCCTACCTGCACTCACCTTAGCCCCATCATTTATCACACTGTTTCTTCTAAATCAACAGACTCCTCTCTCCAAAAGGTATTTGGTAAATGACATTATCTCATTCTTTGTTTTACGGTTCTTTGCCCACTCTCCTATCTCTCCTAATGCCTACTTTCTAAAGACTTTAAACAGTTATAAGTAAGTCAGAAAAGGCCTAGAATGCAAGTCATTCTACTGCCCACATTTCAGGGTAGAAAGGGGATTGGAAAACGTAGTAGAAAAATATTTATTGAAAAGAGACTCTAGGCCCCACTGTCTCCATTATTAATTCATTTATTATTTCACAAATATTTACTTGGGATCTGTAATATATTTTTAGAAAGACTACGCTAGAAGTATCAAGATATTGAGGAACAGAAAAGATGAATAATCAGTTCATGTACTCAAGGGTCAGCTGAGTCAGGGGAGACAAATGTGCAGAAAAATAGAACTGTGCAGAGCAAAGTGAGTCGTAGAGAGGCGGTCAGGAAGACTTGACATTTTTGTTGACCTGAGGGAGATGGGTGGATTTCAATGAGTGAGGATGAGAGAGAGGACATTGTAGGCAAGGGGAACACTGAGGCCTAAGGGTAGACAGGTACAGATGAGGTATTAGTTGGAGGCAGTAGTACAGTTTGAGGCCGTCCTTGGGGAGGGACTCTCAGGTAGACGTGAATAAGGAAAATGAAGACGAAGAGATTTTGAAGGGAGGAGGAGAATAAATGTTGCAAGAGCATGCTTTTGAGATGGGCTGAAGGGTGCTCAGGGAGTTGGTCTTGAGTGACCCTAATCATCTTAGTAGAACAAGATCATTGTCTGTGAGGATTGAAAATCTAGAACATTTTTAAATATTCATCACAGAGAATGTAATTTGGAAGGATTTCCAAGTAGGAGTGACCCTGCTGAGTTACAATAGCATAAATTTTATGTAAATGCATTTTCCCTTCCTGCTGGTGCTGGGGGTGCTGTCTGCAGCAGTGCTGGGCAGCACACGAGCAAAAGCTGGCACCATAGGCTGCCTCATTTGAGGGATTGGTCTGATGGGGCCCCACCAGAAGGTCTACGGAGCTAGGGATTTTGAGGTGCTAGTCCCCCAGTGGCAGGGAGACTGACCTGGAGTCCAGCCTGGACTATAGGTGAGTGATCAGAAGAGGAGAGGTGAGCTAGGAGACCAGGAGAGATTATAGGCATTCACAGTGAAGACAGACAGCAGATTCAGCATGCATCAGGTGAGCGTGCCTATCACAAATTTGAAAGCACTGGTGCTGTCTGTCCTCAGAGAGATTTGGTGGTCTTAGAGGTGGGCCAGAGCAAGGATGGCAGGCTGTGATCTCTATAGGCCATCGCTGTGGTGAATGGGCTGTTGGCCTCCTTTCCCACCTCTGCTTTAGTTCCATTTGCAACAGTTGTCTGAAGAGATTTAAATTAAATCTAATCTACTAATGCTTGTTACTATACAGATTCAAACATTTGTTATGTATTTCTTGTTTCCTCAAACATGTTCCTAGTTATAACTATAACTTATGCTGCATAAGACCATATTTTGTAAAAATCTGACAAAACTTTATTTTGGTATGTATTAGGTTGGTGTTAGGCCGTTTCCTCCAAACTCTTACTAACTATAAGGAGTCTTATTTTTATATACCTCAGGTAGCTCCTCCATATGTTGCTAAAAAATAAATGTTGTTGAAGAGAACTCTACAAGTAACTGTTTAAATGGGGGCCAGCATTTTTCTTTGGATGGAAAATTGTTGATTCTCCTTACTCAGATAGATATACACAAGCAAATATAGACTGATGACAGATCTTAAAATCGACAGTCCTTAAAACAGCAAAATATGTGTATAACATAAATTTGTGAAGCGCACTCAATTGAGAATTGTTTATAAGTAAATGCCCATCTTGTGGACATGTTTATGGTGTTTAAATTGCACTTGATCATTTTATGGCCTGGAAAAGATGGATTTGTATCAACAGAACCATTCAGTGAGAGAGAAGTAATGAATTTGCTCCTCAAAGATATGCAGTAATGATACCCTGCATTCTCAACAGGGAGGAAAACAATGAGTATTTTGATCTGATTTATTTGTTATAGTGACCTTTGGTCCCTCCCCTCTACATTGACACTTCATCCCATGCCCAATTTTAATTTGGGGCAAAATAGGACTTTAATATATATTTTCTTTGTCTGTGTAGTTTTTCCAAGCCTCACATGCGCCATTTCCCCGGCTCTGGGCATGAAGGTACCTCCATTATAGAGAAGTGATCTGGCCATCTTCCTATGGAGAGATGACACCTGTGGTTGCTTGCCTGCCATTTCTGATATGATCACTGACAGTCTTCATTCTTCATCATCATTGTCCTCATCTTGTTTACGTGTTGATAGAGATTTAAAGAGGGGAGATTTAAAGGTTTTATATTTAAAGTAGGAAGCTTAAGCCTTTGTAATCCCTTTATTTAACCTGGATTCAGGTGAAAAATCTCAAGGGTGAAGAATTTGGAAATCTCTTTATGTCTCACTATAGACTTGTGTTAAAAATATATTGAGAATACACCATATTCTCGGTGCAGTTAAAAAAAATCATACTATTATGTGACTAATTAAAATCTTTGATTCAGGTGAACCTCAAAGAAACCACTAGGAAAGAGTAAGTGGAGCCAAGATTGCAGCAAGCCTTGTTATCCATTTTGACTGATCTGGGCCAAGCCTGGAACCCTCACCTGATCTGAAAAGCAAAATCATCTTAAGTACATCTCTCAGAAAACTACCAGCCTTTAATATGGTGCCTGGCACATAGTAGTAGCTCAATAAATGTTTATCTCGACAATCAGAGTCCTCAACCCCACCCCAATTACTGTCAAAGTCTCATTCCCTTAGAAGGCTTAAAATCTTGTAGGGTAGAGAGACATTTATATTATTAATATCAGTTATATAAATTAATTAGTACAACATTAATTATATAATTAATGTGCTGTGATGTGTGCTCTGATCAAAGTGTGAACTAAATGCTAAGGAATCACGGAGGAGGGAGTGATTCTTCCAGGAAGAAGGGAGTAGGAGTGGGGATGCTGCCAAGGGAGAAGTTTTGTTTTGGACCCCATCATGGAGGCTGAGCAGGAGCTCTCCAGTTGAAGAACAGGATGTACGACCAAGGGGGCCGTTCAAAAGATCCTTCAAAAGACCTATAAGCATGCCGTATTCCTGTGTTTACAAGTTGTCTGAAGCATGAGATTTTTAATCCACTGGGAGTTGGGGTTCAAAAGGTAGCATTGAGTCAGCCTGGAAAATTTTGGTCTTGGGGGTACGGGTGGTGAGAAGGTAGTGGGACTTGACCATATCTGATTTTGGAGCAGCAGCACTAACAATAGTTTACGGCAAGGCTGCTCAGACTTTACCCTGCATCAGAATCCCCTGCAATATTTGTTAAAACACAGATTGCCGGGCCCCACCCCAGAGTTTCTAATCAAGTAAGTGTGGGTGAGACCTCAGAATTTGCATTTTTAGCAAGTTCCCAAGTGAAGCTGATGTTACTGGTCAGGCATCACACTTTGAGAACCACTGGTTTAGACTTAGGCTGAAATATTGAGGGCAGAAGTCATTGAGATCTGTGTGGGTTTACTCCTGGGAGTTTATTAAAATATCAAGTAAGATATGAGGTAACAAAGTACATCATTACCCAGAATGTGCCGATAATGATCTTCATTGTTCAACATTTTGGAGAACTTATATACACAGTGTTAATGGTTCCAGAGAGTCCCCTCCCTCTTCATTGATGGTGGGACTCTTGGAGTCACCAGGGTAACACAGTGAAGGTAGAGATCCCTCTGATACCTTGACTGACCTCATTAAGCCCAATTCAAAGGAACACACGTATGAAGCTTTGGATAGTCCTCTGCACATTGGGCCCTCTTTCTCTGTCCCTTCCCAGCTCCGCGCACCTACCATGGTAGCATCCCACATCCCATTGTAAGCACTGGGGGCTGATATCAAGAAAGCAGTAGTAAGTGTATTGGATGCTCTTTGAGGGCTTTCAGGGATTTTATCTTCCTCTTGCTGTCTTGTCATCTTGTGCCCAAAAACCCTTGATATCTACTACCCGGGAAATCACTTAGCCGTGCCAAGTCCTCTGCAATATTGGGTATGTGCATGTTGTTAGAGAAATTGGTATCCCTTTTGAAGGTAGTTTTCTGGGGCCAAGGTGAGAAAGAGGAATGAAACCCAAAATGATGAGGTAGATTTGACATAGTCCTTTCATTAGAGATTTAAAAAAATGGTCCAACATTAATGAGCTGTGATAGCAACAAAGAAGAAGAAACTACAAGCCGAAGCCCCACAAGCTAGATGTCCTGATATGCCTAATTATGCTAATTTTGCTTGAGGCCTTTTTAAGACCTTTTCTACCCAGAGAGATGAAAAAAGGCATTGCTGGTTTATTGTCAGCTAAGAGCCTGAGTATATTTAAGACAAGTCCACTTGGACCTCCATTTTTCAACTCTTCATTCAGGATGCCTGTGACATGTCAAGTATCCTTCTAAGGTGCAGTGAAAACCAGCTAAAAATCCCAGCTTTCCTGGAGCTTACCTTCTAGTGGGGAAAAGAGACAAAAAAACAAGATATATAAGTAAATATATACCATGTTAGGTAATTAGAGGTGCTTATTAGAAAAATAAATTAGAGAAGGAGGAGTAAATAGTGTTGAGTTGGGGAAAGGAGGATGCAGTTTTAGATAGGATATCCGAAGAAGGCATCGTTGAGAAAGGACTTTTGAGCAAAGACTTGAGGGAAGTAAGGGAGCTATTCATGTGAAAAGAGCATTCCATAAAGGAAAAGTCACGTACAAAGTCCCTGAGGCCATACTTACTGTGTAGCATGTTTGATATATCCTAACCAAGGAAGCCAGAGTGAGCAAAGGAGAGAGTGGTCGGAGATGAGGCCAGGGAGGGGACAGATCATACAGATTCTTGTAGGTCAGTGGAAGAACTTGGACTTGTACCGAGTGAGATGGGACATCTTGGGAGGATGTCCCATTTGAACAAAGAAATGGCCTCTTATGACTTAATGTTTTAAGAAATCACTTTGGCTGCCATATTGAGAAAAATAAATGAAAGGAAATTTGGGGAAGGAGAACAAAAGCAGAAGCAAAGAGACCAACTAGGAAGCTGTTAAAAATAATCCAGGCAAGAAACGATGGTGGCTTAGAGCAAGATGTTAATGGTGGAGACGGTGAGAAGCAGTCAGATTCTCGTGTTTTGGAGTTTGGTGGAAAGTATTTGATGACTGATTGGATGCGAGGTTCAAGAGAAAGAGGAGCATTAAGGATGATGCCAAAGTTTTCGGAAGAATGGCATTGTCATTTACTGAGATGGGGAAGCGAGAAGGGAAGCAAGTTTGGGTGAGATTAATTTTGGTAAATTTAGCCAGATTAAGTTTGAGATGCAATTAGACATCCAAGTAGGTAGACATCGAGTAGCCTGTAGGATATACGAGTCTGGGTTCAGGGGAGAGATGTGAGTATCCAGGGAATCATCAGCTTATAAATTTAAGCTATGAGATGGGATGCGATCACCAATGGAGTGGGTGTAGGTAGAAAATAAAACATGTTCAAGGACTAAGCCCTGGGGCACTTTGATGTTTAGAGGTCAGGGAGCTGAGGAGAAATCCCAGCAAAGAAAACTAAGGTAAGAGAGTGTAGCAACCTGGAAGCCAAATGAGAAAGGTGCTACAAGGAGATAAATCAAGTAAGATCAAGACCAAGAATTAACCAGTAGATTTAGCAATGTGGAGGTTGTTGATGACCTTGGTAAGAGTAGTTTAAGTGGAATGGTGAGTAGATTGGGGTGGATTCAAGGGATAATGGGAAGAAAGAAATTGATGAAATCAAAAATAAACTCAAGGAGTTTTGTTATAATGAGGAGGACAGAGATGGAGTGGTAGTTGGAAGGGAAAGAGCGGTTGAGATGGGAGTTGAAGATGAGAGAAATAATAGCTGTTTAGATGCTGATGTGAATAATCTAGTAAAGAGTGGGAATGTGTTGGTGCAGGAGAGAGTAGATAATTGCTTTTTTCAGTATCCTTCAGAAGGCAAGAGGGGATGGAATCCAGTGTTTAAGAAGAGGAGTTGACCTTAACTAGGAGCACTGAAGGAAGTAAGGGAGCTAGTCATGTGAAAGCGTATATATCTCATGCCTGGTAACAGGAGAAGAGATGAGATACAGGGCAGATGGTGGCAGATGAGTAGACTTGGTTGAGGGTGCTTTTGGAAATGTTCTCTTGGTTGCTTCCATTTTCTCAGTGAAATAGGAATTAAGGTTATTAGCTGAGAGTGAGGACAGGGAAAGAGGTGATGAAGGCTTGAGGGAAAAGTGGAATAAACTATTTAGATAACTATTATCTAAGAGAAGGGAAGAGTGAATGGAATTGGGAAGTGTGGTATGACTGGTGGGAGGCATCCAGGCTGACTTGAAGGTGGTGATGATGGCTTTAAAATGAGACCAGTCAGTCCATTTGGTGGTGTGTTTTTCTTCAGCCACATTCTGCTAGGCAGGCGCAGGCCGGGAGTAAGCAGACAGTTGAATTTAACCAGGATGGTGGTTTAGCTTGGTCCAGGGAATTTCAAGAGCGGGACAAAGAGATTTGAGGCTGGATACGAGGGGCGATTGTAATGATTGTCCATGGTTTTCAAGTTGAGTGAGGAAGGATCCAGGGTGGAGGTCAAGGAGTAAGAGGCCAGGGTTTTGGAGGGATCCTCTGTTGGTTAATGAAATGACCAAGAATCATGGCAGAAGTTCCATAGTGTTGGAGCAGGTGACAGTGAGCAAAACCTAAAACCTTGGTTTTGGGGAGTTGGGGGAGTGTCTAAGGTGAACTGATGCCTGCAGGAAAGATAGGTAGAGTGGCAGGATCGGAAGGCATGAGCTTCACAGGGGAGGAATTTTAGAAAGGATAGATGAGCGATGGTTTGGAAGTTGGATTGCAAACAAGAATGTCTACCCACTTCCTGGTGCAATGGGATGAGGAACGTGGGGAGAAAACAGTCTCTACTTGAGAGGGCTGCAGGGGAAGCGGTTCCTCGGGAGAGCCAGCTTTCCGTCAGAGCGATGATGAAGAGCATGTTGCCAGAAGAGGCTGAAATCTAGGGATTTTGCTGATGATTGACCGACCAGGAGTTCAGTGGTACAGTGGAAGGATTTCACGAGAAGGAAGGAGAGCCAAGGGGCATTAGAGTCTGAGGGATGAGGGCGATGTAGGTTTCTTCCGTGACTTTCTGTGAAATCCAAAGTCCCAATACAGGATGGTCTCACCTGTGAACATCCTGCATCTTGCTACTCCCAGGTCACAGGTGTGGTTCCATTAACTTTCTTGGCAAGTAGGCGGCATCACGCTCACTCCTGTTCCAGTTCTCTCTTTGGCCCCTGCTTTGTGTCCAGCCAAGGCGGGGACTGCTGTGCTCTTGCGCTTGGGAAGCCCTGACACGCCTGCTGATTGTGCTGCCCTTGCTTACCATACCTCAGTGGGGTCTGCTGAGGGGGAGAGAACCAGAGAGAGAGGCCCCCCAGCTTAGCTGCCAGGAGCAGTGTTTCCCAAGCTTGAGTGACTTGCATACCAGCTTTAAAAACTTACAGCTGCAGATCACCTGTACTATTTTTACTTGATGATTTTTGTAAATATACTTACCTTTTTTCCCTTATAGAAATATCTTTTTAAAGGAAACTCATAAGAAGAAATTTGCCACAATTTAAAAATTATTGTAGATAATGAATACAGAATCAGAATGATGAAAATAAAAAATGTACGTCCTTATACATCCCAAAATCGACTTATTTGCCACTTTGGGAAATGAGTGAATAGAGAAAGGCTGAAACGCAAGTCTCGCTCCTCCTTATGAAACTACCCACATGGGTATTCTCCTCACTCTTGCTTCTCCTTTCCTGGTGATCCCCTGTGGTTTACATGCCAGAGAATCAGGCTGAATTGTTGTGCTTGAGAAGGGCATTTCTCTAACATGCAGGGTAAGATTTCCCATTCAGGTACATGGTCCGTGCAAAGGCCTTGAGGTGGGAAGGAGTGCGTGCATTCAGGGAGTGTAGCATGAGTGAGCACACCTAAGAGGAGAGAGGCTTGAGGTGAGGCTACTGCAGGCAGTGGGTTGAAAATTAAAAATTGGGGTCTTAAAGGTTAAAAAATTTGGGTCTTTTTTTAAAAGCAGCATGAATCCACTGGGGAGGGGCTGTTAAGGGAGGACATGGAATGATCAAATTTAAATTTTTAAAAGCTCCCCTGTCAATTGTGCAGAAAAGGGATAGGAGGAGGTAAATGTGGATGTGGACCACTGGGAGAGGCAGGCCCTGGCAGAGGCCACATGAGACCTGATGGCCTAGAGTAAGATGATGGTGGCAAAGGATGGAAGGATAGAGCTCTAAGAAATTTTAGGAGGTAAAAGAGAGGGACCTCTGCTTGTTCTTGTGTGGGCATATTAGCGGGGAGGGGGGATCAGGGGTGGCTTCAGCATCTGGCTGGCGTGGTTAGTGGATGGTGCTGAAATGCAGTGAGATGAAATGCACCAGAGAAGAGCTCGAGTTGAGACTAGAGAGACTATGTAGAGTTCAGTTTCGGACAAGTTGACCTTGAAGTTCCTGTGTGACTTCTAAAGAAAGATGTCTCCAAGTTGGGTACATGGGTCTGGAGCTTGGAAGAGAGGTGGGAACTGAGACAGGAATTTGAGACTCGTTAGCCTGTGCTTTAGGTGTGATTGTAAAGGTTGGTGGTGTCTACCAGTCCCTCCTTGTCACTGTGACCTTAGTGTGTGACTGATGTGCCACCCAGTCAGCTCGTTGAACAGGAACAGTAAGTTCAGCTGCTGGTTCAAGGCTGGATTGAGAAGTCTTCCCCTGAAATAAAGCAAAATATGTTGTGTGTTTTTATACTAACAATTGAGATGCAGAAAGATTTTTTTCTTGTTTTTCTCTTTGGTCTCTTCCTCCTCCTCCTCCTTTCTCCTTCCTCCTCCTCCTTCTCCTCTTCCTCTTCCTTCTTTTTTTCTCTTCTTCTCCTTCTCTCATTTTTTTCCTCCTGTCCACTGTGGTGACATCTGGTGACCTGCACTGGCATTTTGTATAAAATGTGTAAACATTTTGTATGGGCCCATCACCATACCAGAAAGGTCGCCCTGTGAGATTTCCTTTCTACCGCCCAAGTGGAGGGTTAAGGGACACTTTTTATAAGCCATTAAGAGCTAACTGTCTGTCCCTCACATTACACAGGCACCTGCGGCTTATAACCAGATCTGGGAACCCGAGATGCATGCTTAAGTAGAGTACAGTTATTATTTATAAGTCTTATTTATGCAGCTAGATTAATGTTTTCAATTCTAGAGAAATTTTACATGCTAATTACTTTTTATTAATGTTTAAATTATTAAAAAAAACTTTAGTCACTATTCTCTTTCATTAATGCTGATTTATTTTTATTTTCCTGGTTAATAGATTACTGTCCTAGATGAGACATGGACCGTATTCAGGCGTTACAGTCGTTTTCGAGAAATGCATAAAACATTGAAGTTAAAGTATGCAGAGGTAAGCTATGAAATAATTATCTCCAATTAAGAACATTTGTTTCGTAAAGTAAATGAGCTGATTGCATTATCAATACCCTATCTCTCTCTCTAGGTATTAGTTTACGAGTGTCACCAAGTTTTATTTTAATTACTCATCTGTCAAAGATAGATTTTTAATTTTTGTCCTTCGTTCCATTTCTATTCTACACAATTTAAACATTTTCTGAACACAAGATAAAGTGACAGTAAATGAATTATATCCTTTTCATACATTTTACAATGAATTTTAAATAAATATTTTAATTTACTTTTCAACTGTGAAACCTATTAAAATCAAATAGTAATAAACTCTTCAATTTAGATTTGTCCTTTTTTCTCTTAAAAAAGACTACATGAATGCTTAGACTTCCACTTAAAGGGAAATAAAGTCATTAAAAGTTCATTTGCCATGGAACATGGAGACGAGGCAGATAGTAAATATGGAATTATCTAGAAGCAAGGAAGCATTTCGTGTACCTGATCAGATATTCGGAGTGTATTGATACATTAGTAATTTTTCCTTTTTGAACAAAGACTAGTTTTTAAATACTTGTAAGCAAAGAAAAATATTCCTAAAATTAATGTATATCTTCCAAGTGAATGTATTATTATTTATATATATATATATATTTTTTTTTTACTTAAGCTAAAGGAAACCTTGTATAGGCACAGCTCTATGGGAATTTTGGTTTGAACTGACTGCAAATCAATCGGTAGTCACTGTCTTTTCAGCTTTATTTTTATAGTTTCTTATGATATCCTAAAAAATAATTTAGTCAGACATTGTCCCTAATTTTTTTCTCATTGAATAACTTATGTTTCCTTAACACTTCCATGCCTTGCACTCTTTCTTATATACAATACAAAGAGAAATATCTTTTTGTAAGTAAAATGGTTCCTTGATGTGTAGAAGAACTTGAGTCCAGGTAAAGTTGAGGTCTCCCTGAAATTCTGTTGTGAAGCTTCATAATAGTGTTCTGTTAACAACTGAAGAAGCTTCAGGTATGAATATAGCTCAGTGTTCCCAAGAGGCTTCAGTTCCAGAAGTAACTACCTCAAAGTCAAGTTATAAAGTTTGCTTCTGCAGTTACTCTTCATGTCTCTAATTACTATTGACAACCACAAGTGGAAGTATTGTCTACGTGTTAAGTGTACAGAGCAACTTGTTTTTACAGTGAGCTTTGCAGCTCATTAACTGCTTGGTGTTAAGTTACTACATCAGTACTTCAATAATGTACAGATTTTCATATTAACACACTAAATTCTCACAATAATAGATGGAAAAAAACACTTTACTTGAAACAAAAGGACACAAACTTTACAAGGATTTTCATTCCATGATTTATTTCATATCAGTTCATCCAATGCCATTAGTTCAATGCTGTTCTACGTAGGCACGTTTTTCTAGATTCTAGTAATACAGTGGTAGACAAGAACAAAAATGTCTTCTCTTACATATTTTAAATTCATATGGGGACAGACTGACAACAAACAAGGAAAATATAATAATAACTAACACTTAAAAAGTAAGCATGCCATGTGGCAGTTACCATTTTACTTTTAAAAGGTAAGCATGCCATGTGGCAAGTGAGGTACATGCCATATAGGAAAAATATCAATAAAATGTGATGAGGTAGAAGGGTTGAGCACTTTAGTGTAAGATCATTTCAGGATTGTGCTGTCTGATGAAATGGGATTTTAGTTGAAATATGAGGTGATAGGTATTTAAATGAGTTTGCAAAGAAATAATGCACAGCTCTAATCAGTGTTTTTAAAGAAAACTTCAGATCAAACAGAGCAATCTTTAAAGATACAATAGAAGAAAACTTACCTGAGTTAACAATGATGTGAACCTGTAAATCGAAGAGGTTGCCTGGTATCAGGCAAAATTAATGACCAGAGATTACCACCTATGTAAAATTCTTTCCAGGGGGAAAAAGAGTGTATTACATACATGATGAAAAAAAAAATGACCTTCAAATGAAGAAAATCAAGCTGGTTTCATTCATTCACTCATTCACTCATTCATAAATCTGTATTGAGCGGCTCCACAATGTGGATACAGTTGTGAGAAAGACAGTCACATTCTCTCCTCTCAAGAAGCAGAGAGAATGGACAATAAACAAACAAATAAGATAATTTTAGAAAATATTAAGTGCCATGGAGAAAATAAAACAAGACAATGTGATAGTGTGGCATGAGAGCTGGGCAGGGGGCTACTTTAAATGGAGCAGGGGGGAAAGGTTTTCTGAAAGGGTGAGATTGAGCTGAGATCTGAATGTTGAGAAGGAGCTAAGCATGAAAATCTGGAGGTGAGCACATCTTATGTAGAAGGAACAGCAAATGCAGAGGCCCTGGGATGGGACCAAGCATGGCATGTTCCAAGAACAAGAAGACCTGTGAAAAGTGGCAAGTGTGGTAGAGAGGAGGGCAGGGAAGTAGGTAGGGCCTTCATCATGTAGGGCCGTGAATTTTATTCTTAGTGCTGAGGGAAACCACTAGATGATAGTAAACAAGGTCTGAACATTGAAACTCAGCTGGAGTTCCCATTCTCTTCGTAGATGACTTCTCACAGAAACCCTTTTCCTGAAGACAGACTTGTGATCTAACTGATAACCAAGTGTGGAAATTGCTTTTTCGTGTTGAATCCAACTTTGTGACTTATACTTTCTTTCTCATAAGGACAAAAAAAGTTAGTTATGAAAGAGAATCCACAGACACATGTGCATGTATTTGAAAGAGAAGAGAGAATGTGAGTAGTGATTTGAAACTATGTGGTACGATCCTAGAACAAACACCATGTGTAGGAAGGGAAGCTGTGCTAATTATAGACCCTGAGTGGCACGTGCTGATGCCACTGAGCTTTTCAGTTGCCACAACCCTGACCGATTTCCTTACCATTTACTGAGTGCTTACCTTGTCCCAGTCATGGTGTACTATGTTTTTGACATTCATGATCTCCTGTGGTTGGAGCAAGAGACTTGCCTGGTGAGCAGAAGCTGGTAGAGAGGCCCAGGCAGTTTGACTCTATTTCCTATTTCTAAACCAATAATAATATAAAAATTAAATGGGAAAAAAAATACATTATCTCTAAAAACACAGTAGCATGTCATTCTAGATCTAGATGAATATTATTTAGTGAGAGAACAGCACTGTCCATTTAATGTTTCAAGATGAAGCTTAAATATCAAGTTAAATATCAGCTGTATTTTTTTCCGTAAAGTTGACTTTTCTTTGGTGCAGCCTAGCTTCAGTCTTACTTGCTAAGTAAATGGTTGATGATAATTTTTTTTAATGATACGTATTAAATTTACCTAGTCATTGAAGGTTCTAAATTTTCAATCAAGCTGAAAAAATATTGAAAAAGCACACTTGAATGCAAAATATACAGAATTTGTAATATACTTGCCAAGACAGAGAATCTTTGTTCACCTTAAAACTTTAGTTTTGTTTATAGCTTATAACCTTTTGGGACTTTTGTCTAAAATTACATCCTATTCCTTCACATTTCCTTCTGGAATTTTGGCCATGTTCTTCTGGGGGATATACCTCTAAAGCAGGTTGATGTACGAGTTCCTTTTATGGAGACTTTTTTTCCTATCAGTAGTCCTTTTTTTTTTTTTTCAAATAATAAGTTGCGTGTTTATGATAAAAGGTTGAAATTCAAAGATATTTACATAGAGCATGAAAGGTTCTCCTAATCTCACCTCAGAAATAACCATTTGCAATGCCCTTAGAAGGTCTTCTTGGATCCAACTAAACATTCAGACTCACAGGACTCCCATGGGCCATACTCAGCCTCGAGTGACCTGGGAGGGATGTAAGACAGAGATTACTGCTTCCCAGCAGGGCCGAGACTGCCATCACAGCAATGTCTCCAGAGTCCACACAGCTGTCGGGATGCCGTTTTCTTTGCCCTGCCTCTCCCAGGTTATAGCTTAGGTGCAAGGAGATGAGATCCACGTGGGGCAGATGTGAGACCCGCTCTGGCATAGAATCCTATGCAACAAGGGAGTCAGTATCTTTGGGAACAACTCCATGGGCAGAACTTCCTGAGTCCCTGCAAGGGACGTGCTGAGTTACAAGTCACCTCACTCAGAAGCCTAAAGCTATGGCTTCCCACCTGATAGCTATCATTTCCCTATTCCACAAGCACTTGTCATTTACCATGGGCAATGGTGTATGGTAACAAAGTCGGAATATCACCTTATCGGGTTTGCAGAATCCTTTTGATGGACATAGGGGTAGTTTCCAGATTTTTGCCGCTGTGACTACTTCTCTATGGACATTCTTGAAGATATCTACATGTCTTCCAATCCACATGTGCAGACTTTGTGAAGAAATTTGGTAATTGCTGAACTGCTCTTAAAGACTTAATTTACCGAAAGCCAAGATTAGGAAAGAACACAAAGAAATTGGGTAGGCTGAGAGCCCTGAGGGCCTTCACTCCCTTAGTGAGCTTTTAAGAATTCCTTAACTGGGGCTGGCCCGGTGGCATAGTGGTTAAGTTTGTGCGCTCTGATTTGGGGGTCCGGGGTTTGCAGGTTCGGATCCTGGGCGCGGATCTATGCACCGCTCATCAAGCCATGCTGTAGCGGCATCCCATATACAAAATAGAGGAAGATTGGCACAGATGTTAGCTCATGACCAATCTTCCTCAGCAAAAAGAGGAAGATTCGCAATAGATGTTAGCTCATGGCCAATCTTCATCACCAAAAAAAAAACAAAAAAAGAATTCCTTAACCATTGTTCAGCTGAGTCTTCCAATATCCCTGTTTACTCATATTCGTTGGCTTAATTATTTACTATACTATATTAACTATAGTAAATAATTATTTACTATCAGGACAATGAAGCTGGTCAACTGAAGACCGCTCAGGGATAAACAGGAAGGGGTTATTGATTATTAGATATAACATGTCTGTGAAGAAAGTAGGAGGAACTTAGGATTATTACAAGCAAAATGAATTTATGAATTGAAAGGACAAGAAGCCATTGGGTTCCATGAAACCCTGGGGCCTGAGAATTAAGGGCAGGGAAAAAGAAGAAATCAAAGAAAAATGTAGTCCATTATTTTTGTATGGTGACAAATTTTAGAATAAAAAAGAAAATTAAATTCTTTGTCCTATATAATACTATAGAAGAACAGATTGACTGCAGGTGATCTTGGACCGTATGTAAGCATTATGTTCACTCTGTTTTCAGGTTCACTGTGTGAGTGGGCTGACTTCTCACGGGAGGTGCTTCATTATTCAAGGTTTTAAAAATTGTTGTTTTATTCTTATTCATTTTCTTTAATCTTAGTTTCTTCTGGATTCTAAATAGGTTTCCCTTTTGTTTTGAATTAATTTGTCTTCTTGATATACTGACATGCATTGTGCAAGCTCCTTCTGGCTTTCCTTCTCTGCTCAATAGCTCCTTCTGGCTTTCCTTCTCTGCTCCCCTTCATTGACCTTGTATGGAATCTTAATCAAATTAAACCCTGTGTTTTCAAATTCCACATCTGTAAAGTGATAATGCCACAGCTAGTTTGTCAAAGATTGTGAGAGCCTCAGATAAAATATGTTATTGAAAGCAGCTATGAAGTATTATACAGCATCTGCTCGAGAGCATGTCTTTGAAATTTTATCACGCAGATCCTTTCAGCAGTGTTCTTTCTTTTTTTTGTGAGGAAGATCAGCCCTGAGCTAACATCCATGCTAATCCTCCTCTTTTTACTGAGGAAGACCAGCTCTGAGCTGACATCTATTGCCAATCCTCCTCCTTTTTTTTTTTCTTTTTTTATCCCCAAGGCCCCAGGGGATAGTTGTGTGTCATAGTTGCACATCCTTCTAGTTGCTGTATGTGGGACGCGGCCTCAGCATGGCCGGAGAAGCGCTGCATCAGTGCGCGCCCGGGATCCGAACCCGGGCCGCCAGTAGCGGAACACGCGCACTTAACCGCTAAGCCACGGGGCCGGCCCTCGGCAGTGTTCTTTATCTATATGAAAGCTGTGTATTTCTTTTACTCTATTAATACCAGTATAATACTTTTAAGTATCAGTCAAGTTATGTGCTCAGAAACAAAGCCTAGTTACACGTTCTCTTTTCTTTTCTCTATGGAAGAGGCAGAGTTACTGTTTCCTTCTAGTGCCCATGAAGTTTACCTGTGGGTCCAGATCCTGGTATGAGAGTCCTTCAAGATAAAACTAGCTCATCAAGAATCTGAAAAGAAAGACTATTTTAAAACCACATCCCCTTTCAACCATTAGAATGAGTAGTGAAGACAGAGTATCCCTTCTCCACCCACCCCCCCTTTTTGGATGAGTGGTCTAGTGGGCTCTGAGTGTATTTAATAAAGTAGTAGGATGTGAGGCTAGAAGGTCAGAGGGTCACTGCTCCTTCTAGGAGATTCAGAGTTGCCAACCTTTGTCTAATTTTTAGAGGACTTTATTTTAGTACCTTTCACAAGGAATCCTCTCTTCCCAGTGTTAGAGCCTAATGGGCGCCTTACCTCCCGGGAGAGTCGTCTCACCGTGAAAGCAGTTAAGCTTTTGAATCAATAACTGAGGGCCCTTTTAATCTTGGCTAGGAGTGATTCTGAAGCAGGACTGCTTTGGTCTGCCTAGAGGCAAGAGGATGAACCATGTAAATGGGACATTTTATGTATTTAAATGTACAGTCAAGGGGCCGGCCCCATGGCGCAGGCAGTTAAGTGCACCTGCTTCACTGCGGCAGCCCGAGGTTCACTGGTTTGGATCCCCGGCGTGCACCGATGCACCGGCTTGTCAGGCCATGCTGTGGCGGCGTCCCATGTAAAATGGAGGAAGAAGGGCCTGGATGTTAGCCCAGGGCCAGTCTTCCTCAGCAAAAAAAGAGGAGGATTGGCAGATGTTAGCACAGGGCTGATCTCCTCACAAAATAAATAAATAAATGTACAGTCAAAATAAATGCTAAGGGAACTTTTAATGCGTGTGCGTGAGGAGATCATAAGTACGTGGAACATGTTGCCTGTCTGCATCATAACAGAGTTATCACACCGAGTCATTAGAGACCCAGAGCATCAAACAGGATCAGCCTCCATCAGCCGCTTCCCCAAGGGGGCTCCCTTCTCCCTACAGAGCTGAGGGAGAAAAATATTTCCAGAGCCTTCGAGTAAAAATGACAGATTGCTATGTTGAAGCAACTGTTCGGTTTCACATCTGGCAGTCCCTGGGTGCCCAGTGAATACCAATGGGAGGGAAGAAAACAATTAGGCAGGAGGTTATTTAATTTGTATATGGACTTTCAGTTTGTGCTGATAGAACCATTTCTCACCTTGCTTATTTTCCAAGTAATTTTCCCAAAGCAGCACCAAAAAAGGGAAAGAAAAGAAATTGGCTATTGGCCTTGTATTTGTCTTGGACAGCTATTTACCATCCATCACTGAAATGCGTTCTAAACAATTTTATAATGAGCATTCCAAATTTAATATAAAAATTGAAAACCTACTCACCATCAAATTATAATGCTACCAGCCATAGCCACAGGGAAACATCCAGTAAGCCTTAGATAAATTCAGCTGCACCAAGCCCCCAGCCTCCTTGAATTTTTAAATAGCAAACAACTATATAGGCAAAAATAGAACGCTGCCAGCTTCCTGACCTGGTATGTGATCAGAGGCCCAAGTATGTCACTGTATGGTTTATATCACACCATTTTCTCCACCTGATAGAAAAATAGTATTTAAATCACTGCTTTCAAGGTGGGTGGGGGAGCAAAAGGCATCAGAATTAGCTAGGAAGCTTTTCCCAAATATGTGGGCCCAGGCCCCACACTAGGAAATTCTGATTCAATAAATCTGACATGGAGCCTGAAAGTGTGTAGTTGGGGGATGTTGCATCCACCTTGGGAGCATTACTTGATTTTTCATTATTATAGATCACCAAATCTAAAAGGTGATTCCCAATGACAAGTACTCTTGTCAAAATTAGTGACAGGCTAGTTTAAACCTAGACAATGAAAATGTGTTGATGGTCTCTTTGATCACCAAAGACTAACAAACATGGACTTGATCAGCTTTCCTCTGTAACCAGCAAGGAAACTTCCCATAACCATTTACACGTTATGAAATATAAGTACTCCAGGGGACCTTAAAGATTGGGTAGTCTAGTTTTTCCTTTTAGAAATAAGGAATCAAATACCCAGAGAAAGTTTTTCAAAGTCATATCAAGACTTGGGGAATAGGCGAGATTCATGTCTCCTGACTCCTGGTCCTGTGTTCTTTGTCCTGAGTCTCCCTCTCCATGACCATGTTCATTAGAGAAAGAGGGATTTTTAGAGTACTCCAGGTGAGATCAAAGACAAGAAAATCTATCCTCTGTAAAAAATCTGTCACATAGAGAGTCCCTATGGATGATAACTAGAAATTGGGTTCCTTCTACTGAATGTCATGACAATGACAGATTCCTGTCATGTCTCAGTCCCTGAAAGAGACGATTAGCATCATAGTAAGAGATAGATAATACAAGTGTTTGACTTAGTTCAATGGCATAATTATACTTAAAAATGCAGTATTAAATTCTCACAGATCTGAAATGTTTCTCACTTTCAGAAGTTGTTGCAACATAGATGAATGTCCTCAAATTTCACTGGCTTATGCCTACATCAAATTGACACTGGCTTTGAGAGGAGTGTGATTTTATGTGGAGAAGTTACAATTTTTGTATCAGATATAATGAAGTCAGTGCAACCCTAACTATGCTGCCAACTATGGTTTTATACCTTGGGTGACTTCGAGTTTTAGCACTTCAGAGACAACAGACAGCAGCTTCTGCTACTGGTGTGTCCTGATTGCTGCTCCATATGGACCACCACCAAGAATTCTGCCTTGCTCATTCATTCAGCAGATAGTTCATGAGAGTCTCGTATGTGCCAAGCTCTGGGCCAGGCACATAGCAGGTGCTTGTAAATATTGTGTGGTATGCTTGAGGTACCTTATCAAAGGTCTAAAGGTAGCTCGTTGCTCCTTTAGTACTCCATCTAAATTGTCCTGAAGAGTTGCTGCCTCATGCCTCTAACAAATCAAACTTGGAGGAGAATTGCTTATTTGTTTGTGAGTATATTTCTCAGTGACAGCTGTTCTTATAAGGCCTTGGGAGCTGCTATTAATTTTGAGTTGTCAGAAATGCTTCCATCTAGTCAGCTGTGAGAATTATGGCAGCCCTTTGATGAGTTTTCATTATTTGCATTTCTCAAAAGCTGGAGTGGCTGAAATTTACAGACACAAACCTGCAGGGTGTGGTTGTTTCAAATGCTGCCAGTTATCACATAGGCGTCTACTTGCAAAAGACAGGTTATAGCTGATTTGACCAATTAGAGTGCCACGTAGAATTTTTCCCTCTAATCTTTAAAAATCAGGTACTAGTTAGGAAGCCAAGTATTACAGGAGTAAAGAAAATGCCTAGTAAGTGAGGAATGACAATAAAGTACACTTTTATTAGGTGGTAACAGAAGTCAAATGTTTTACTTTCATTAGTAAAGATTCCACACTTTATTAGTTGTTCTCAGTTTTCTTTTGGTGATTTATAATTCAGTTTTAGCTGCTTAATTGTTATAAAAATCATAAAAGATAGGCAAGACTTTTTATTGCTCATTTCAATTTCTTTTCTGTATTAGGGCTGCCATTATTTATATCCAAAGGAATAGCGATGCCATTTATCAAAACCTGTGCTGTCTGTTGCCTCCAAGACCACCTGGACTTAGTACAGGGTCTGGCTAACCTAAAACGTGAACTTGGCCAAGATTGGAAAGCTTCTAATAAAAGCAGACTTTTCCGTTACATTTAATTTGTCTTCTTGATGGCAGCAGACTGGCCGACCTATCTTATTATGATGTAATAAACATTGAAGTCAGGATTTGAGCATGATGGCTCTTAGAAGATAATTGGGCTGTGTCAGTTGGCTGGGAATCAGAAAGGGAAAACCAACTTGTAGATGAAAATTTCCCTCTGAGATTGTTAAGAGCATTAAGAAATATTACAAAGCAACAGAGAATGCTGACTATAGGTCTAATATACATACATATACATACAGTTAGCTAACTTTATGGATGAATGGATACTCAATGGTTTCGTTTTCCCAAAACTGAGATTCACAAATAATTCCGTAAAATGGCTATGCTAGTTATAAGGAACTAGTGATTATCTTTTCTGACTGTTGATAATTCTTCATGTAGATGTATTGTTCAACCTAAAAATTAGAGGCTTGTTGCTCGAACATTCAAAATAAAGTTAATAACTTGGGTTTTTAGACTCCACAGGCACTGAAGAAGGGAAAGACAAATTTCATTGGAAATCAGTAGGCCTCCAAATTATTGATTTCATTTTTCTAATGGCTTTAGAATATGTTTTATTTACTGAATTGCAGAACAAACTTGTCATTATATTTCTCTTAGGCCAAAGAAATGTGCTGTTTTGTTTGTTTCCTATGTTTTACTCTGCATAATCAAGTTTCATAATTATACAAACTAGGCCATTGGGCTGTTGTTAAATTTTCTTCCAGTGTTCTCTAGGCTTATCATGTCTCCCACAAATATCCAATTTATTTGACCTCAGTCATCATATTTAACTTTAATGTACAATTTTTCCCATAAGAGCTCAAATGTCTGCATCATTTCCCACTCCTGCTGTAAGGATAATGGCTCTAGCAGGAAAGATACCGTTTTAAGGGTTTTCTCGTGAGCACTGCATTCCCGTTTGTGCCGGTCCTTTTTCTATCCTACAACCTCTTGAAAAGTGACAGGTTTCATCATCACATAGGGCTCTATTTCCCTCTATACATCTTTGCCTTACTTCGAATAAGAGTGCTATGAAGAGTTTACAGGAAGTAAGGTGCACTTTCTTTTCTATATTAGGGCTGCCATTATTTATATCCAAAGGAATAGCGATGCCGTTTATCAAAACCTGTGCTGTCTGTTGCCTCCAAGACCACCTGGACTTAGTACAGGGTCTGGCTAACCTAAAAAGTGAACTTGGCCGAGATTGGAAAGCTTCTAATAAAAGCAAACTTTTCCGTTACATTTAATTTGTCTTCTTGATGGCAGCAGACTATATTGCTAAAAAGCAATATAGGCAAGATAATAGGCAAAATATCTCCATGGTATCTAAAGTGCTACTTCTAACTCAGCATAGAGAGATTTTAATCATCAGTATCTGAGTTTTAGAATTTTGGAGCTGAAAGGAAACTTAAGCATCTTAGTTCAACTCCTTCATTTTAACAGATGACAAAACTAGAGAGGTTTTATACATCACTCAAGATTATACAACCAGCTCTTTTCTCAGCTAAGACTTGAAATCTGATTGCCCCAAATCCCAGGTTATTAAAAGAAAAAGACATATGGTGTTAATTTAACTGTTCCATTAAACTTGTAAAAAGAATAATCACTTTTTATTGTTTCTATAAAAATGATGCATGCTCCTGTATAAAAATTTCACATAATACAAGAAGAAAGCAACAGATTACTCAAAATCATTCTCTAAATGTAATTAATGTTACCATTTAATGAACATTATTTTAAGTACTTAAGTGAATAGGCACAGATAAAAGCAGGATATGTAGATCGATAAAAAGAAATTAAAATGAGAAAAAGAATAGGAAGAAAGAATGAAATAACTTTATAACATGGGGTTCATTCTAGGTATGCTATTTTTAATTACAAACAATAATTTTACTTGAATTTAACAGAAGTGAAAGAAAATGAAGTAAAACTGGAGAAATTGGTGAGCTTCAAATTAAATGTCTCTCCACCACAAACTATATTAAATTCTCTAAAATATGTGTGACTTTAAGAACAAAGAATATAAAAAACATTAAAATATTAGTCACTAGTTTTCAAATATGTTTCCATTTTACAAATTATCAGTTGTTTCCCATTTATAAATGATCAATTGTTAGAAGGGCCAAAGATAAGTAACTTTGTTTAATCCCATCTCCCAAATTTTAAAATTATATTATTTTTACATTGTCAAGATATATAACATTCACATTCTTTTATACATATATTATACATAATTCCCTCTTAGTTGTGAGTTTACATAGGGGCAGTATTTACTTTACCATGGTGTCTTTGTTCCTGAGATCTTTCTGTTGTGCCGTCTCTTGGTTGGTTATTTTTGGTCATACAGTATATTTTTGAAAGATGCGCCTTGATGTGTTTTACCTGAGTTCTTATCTGCTTGAGAATGTCTCTCTGTGGCCTGCACACTTGAAGGACACTTTGGTTAGGTATAAACTTCTTGGGTCACATTTTCTTTCTTTCCCTGAGCACATTTCATTTTCCACTGTTATTTTCTCTACTCTATATACTATATGCTAATCTGTGTTTTTATGGTATTCATTCTACTTTTGTTTCTTCTGCTGGGGCTTTCATTCCAATACTGTTTTTGTTTGTTCCATTTCTTTCTTGAGTTCTGGCTCACTTCTTTTTTTGAGCAAGTGTAGGGGAAGGGAGGAGAGTGGCAGGGGTGGAGGGTGTGGTGGTACTGATTTTTCTTTTTTCAATCAACTTTTTTCATTTTAGAATAGTTTTAGACTGTGTTTTTTGCCTTTTAGCATGCCTTATAATTTTTTGCTGAAAGCTGGACATGAAGTATCGGGTGAAAGGAGTTGAGGTAGATGGGCCTTTAGTGTGAGGTTTTCTGTATGTGTATCTGGCTAGCATACAGGCTGTGTTTGCTGTTTATGGTAGTTGTGGTGTCAGAGGCTAAAATTTCCCTTAGGGCCCTTGTTTCACCTCCACTGTTGTCTCTGGGTTCTCCTAGAGACTTCTTCAGTAGAGTCTGAAGCTTGCAGTTCTTTTAGCTGTAGTCCCTGTTGTTACACAGGAGCCCCGTGGATGGGGCGGTGAGGTGTAGGGGAGGGACAGCGTTCTGTGGGCCTGTGATTGGGTCTCGTCTTTAGTGAGTCTGAGTTGGGCACTTCACTTCCCCCAGGGCAGTTATTAGGCTTTGGTAAAACCCAATGCCGTTAGATTCTGGTAAAAGACTTTTCCTTGAGGGCAGGCCTTGTTAAGGAGAATAGAGAGCTCTGGGTGTTATTTCAGAATGATTACTTTTTCTCTCCTCCTGCTGGAATGGAGGGGACTTTTCTCCTATCTTCACAGTGAGAATCTGGTGGCACTCCTGGAGGTAAAACTCACAAAAGTGTGGAGACCTTACCCCAGCCAAGACTGCCCCCGTCAGAGATTTTTGCTCTTGTATTAGTCTACACTGAGTCTCCCCCAATTCGTCAATTACAGTGTCAAGTGTTCCCACCAATACTGGCTCCAGCTTCGGGCTCTGTGCCCTCTAAGCTATGATTCTCTTTCCGCCTGTCTCTCCAGTTTTGGAACAGTAGTTTGCCCTGTGACCTGAATTCTCTGATGGATCTAAGAAGATGTGTTGATTTTTAATTTGTTCAGCTTTTTTCTTGTTGTGAGGACAGGAGTGATGGCTTCCAATCTCCTTACATATCAGATCAGAAACCAGACGTCCTATTTGAATAGTTTTAGATTTGTAGAAAAAATGTGAAGTTAGCACAGAGAGTTTTCATATACCCCAGACCCACTTTCCCCTATTATTAACAACTTACATTAGTATAGTGAACCAATATTGATACGTTATTATTAACTAATGTCTGTATTTTGGAGATTTTCTTGGTTTTTACCTAATGTTCTTTTCTGTTCCAGGATCCCATCTAGGATACCACATTACATTTAGTCATTATGTCTCCTTAGGCTACTCTTGGCTATTACAGTTTCTCCTACTTTCCTTGTTTTTAATGACCTTGATAGTTTTGAGGAATGCTGGTTGGATATTTTACAGAATCTCCCCGGCTGGGATTTGTCAGATATTTTTCTCATGATTAGACTAGAGTAATGGGTTTTGGGGAGGAAAACCACGGAGATAAAGTGCCGTTATCTTCATATCACGTAAAGGATACATACACTATTAGTGTGACTAACCACTGTTGATGTTGACCTTGATCACCTGGCTGAGGTTTCTCCACTGGAAAGTTACTCGATTTTCCCCCTTTCTACACTGTACTCTGTGGAAGGAAGTCATTACGCACAGCACACATTTTAGTAATGGGGAGATATGCTCCACTTCCTTGAGGGTGAAGTATCTACATTAATTATTTGTAATTCTTCTGCATGGGAGGCTTGCCTGTTCCTCTCCATTTCTTTATTTATTCAATTGTGTATACAATCATTAAATTTGGGGTTATAAGCCAATACTATTTTTTTTTATTTAGTTTTGTTTTTCAAATCGCTTCAGCTTTGGCCATTAGGAGCTCTGTTCCTTTGACACACACTCCATCATTGTGCTTTTGTTTTTGAGTCCTCTCTTACTTTCTGGCACTACAAGATGCTTCAGGCGCATATTGCATATTCCCTGTCCCAGTCCTGGAATCAGCCATTTCTCTAAGAGCTGGCTCACTTCTCAGCCCTTTTTCCCCCTTGTCGTCTCTTCTTTCAACCTGTGTATTACTTAGTTCTTTTGGCTCTTTTTTAGAGATGAGTTTTGTAGTTCCTTAAGACTGAATAATTTCTTGTCCGAATTCTTCCTGGGTATCTCTGGCCAATCCTTCTTGTGATATATGCCCTTTATCTTCCTTTTGCTTATATTTCATTCAGCATCTCACCCCACCCTTTTCATTCATAGTTCCAGTTTTGGTTTATTCTACTTATTTCTCATCTTTGAGTGAAGTGGACTAATTGTTGAGGGAAAACACCGTTGTGTCATGGAGGCAAGGAGGGAACCAGTATTGGGGAGGGGGAAGGCGGCAAGCTACTGCATGCCCAAACTTTTGCTTAGAATTTTTCTGAGTTTTTTTCCAACAGTTTTTCCCTTTGCTTTGAGATACATCTCCTCTTATTTTCTGGTGTTCATGAGAGCTGTGGGATCACTGGCTGTGGGCAGTAAAGCTAAATACTTGCCGTCTGGCCTTTTCTCCCTCTAGCGCTCGAGACAGGAGCCTCTCCATGCTCTTCCTCCCACAGCTCCCGCTGCCTTCCTCTTTGCTGTGGGTGTCCCCTACCTTTTCCTTGTCCCCAGATTTAGTCTCTTTAATCACTGAGTAACGGAATGCCTGAGAGTCTGAACGCTTACTGGGGTGGAGAGTTCACGACCAGCAGCCAGGAGGCGAGGTGATGAGGGCTCTCGGCAGCCCCTCATCTCATCCCTGCTCCACAGTGCTTTCCTGAGGGGGCTGCCTGGCCTGTGATGTGGCGCTGTGGTGGTTTCCTAGTTTGGAGACAGTGTTGACTTTACTTTTCATCTTTTTGGTTGTTTTTGGTGCTTTTGAAGGAGATGAAGGGAGCAAATAAAGCCTTTACTCTACCATCTTTAACCAGGACTGTTCCTCAGATTTTATGGTTTGTAGAAAGATTCTTTTTATTGCAATCACACTTTGCAACATGAGACTCTCTTCCTGAAAGTTATAAAGGGAAATGATGGTGCTTGCTCTTTGTGAAAATGAAGTCTTATAGAAAGAAAATTGTTTTTCCCTCATTACTGAATCCCAAGTATCTTGATCATTTTTCTATGAATCAGAAATATTTATCTGAGTCCCTACAGAATTTAGTTATTATGAGGAATATAGAACTTCAGGAACTTTAAATTTTAGAAATATAGGACACTGTATTTCCTGTCAGAAGTTACAAAGGAAATCCAAGAGGAGTCTCCTCCACCTACAGATTGCCATTTACTGCTCCTGACAGTATTTCTCATGGAAATCAAATGTAGACCATCTGCTGGATTATAAAATGAGGCAATAGGGGGCTGGCCTGGTGGCATAGCGGTTAAATTCACGTGCTCCGCTTCAGCGGCTGGGGGTTCGCAGGTTCGGATCCTGGGCACAGACCAACGCACTGCTTGTCAAGCCATGCTGTGGCGGCGTCCCATATAAAGTAGAGGAAGATGGGCATGGATGTCAGCCTAGGGCCAATCTTCCTCAACAAGAAGAGGAGGATTGGCAATGGGTGTTAGGTCAGGGCTAATCTTCCTCACCAAAAAAAAAAGGGGGGGGGCAATAAAAATGAAAATTTGTAAATATTAAGTACTTGAGAAAAAATGAAAATATCTAGATAATATCATTGATTTTATTTAAAGTTTTCTGTTTAACATGAGAAACCAACCAAACAAAAAGTAAACAAAAGATGTCGATGTATGTAGGCCATGAGTGGAGAAGCCAGGGACAATTCAGAATCGCCTCTCTTGTATTCTTAATTGGTTGCAAATACTACTTTTCAGACAGTAACACTTTCAGCAAAATGGAAGAGTTTTGTTTGTTTTGTGTTTTTTTTTGGCTCTCCAGGCGCACTGTTTGTCCAGACCAGTGTCTCTTTCGATCTTGGTAAATTGTCCATTTTTAAAAATATTTGGACAGTTTAAATAATTCACAATCCAGAATTGAAACCTCCAGAAGATTGCTTTTGCTGTTCTGTTCTAAAATAAATGAAGCAGTTCCTTCGCACTTGTGGAGAGAAGTTCAGGCCTCTTTTCTACCCCAGGTTTCTAGCCTCTTCTAAGTTTTTTTATAGTATTACTGTTTTGGGAGTGAAGCAGCAATTCCCCTTGCCCTTTTTCCCCTTATCCAAGTAAAGACTATGATGGTCTTTTTTTTTTTTCTTTCTGGAAGATTGGCCGATTTTAGGAGCACACTATAATATGTTCTGTCAGCAATTGTTGGTCACCAAAAGGCTTCCTGTGCCACTTGCCCAGCTTTCCCAGCTCCTCGGTTTTCTCATTGTTGTATATTTTTAAATATATTTCTAGTTTTGTTTTATTTTTGAGTGCTTTAAGAAAAATATTCTTTTGAAAGAATATTGGTCTAGATATAGCCAGTTGACAATCCATCAAATGAGAATATTTACGCTTGGCAGGTAAAGCAGATGGAAATGTGTCTTTGCCCTAGCAATCACTTAAACATGTCAAAGTTTATACAGGGTTTAACCAGATGGAATGGCTGATATTCAACTATTTTTAACTTACGAAATGGCAATTTTATCTCATTCAACCTAAGAGCTTATAGATATCAAGGCCCAAACAGCACTGTTAAGATTCTCTAAAAAGGAGAAATGGAGGTAGTTTCCGTTCTGTCAGAAGGAAGAGAGTTGTAGAGCTGTTCTTGTGTAAATATAATTATTTGATGGAGGCAATGTGTTTTTTTTTGTACTTGCCTCATGGCCTTGCCTTTCGACTTTAGTTTGTTCGTGTCCCAATCCCACCAGTGGGACATGGACCTGGTAACATGCATTTCTATCCTGAGTCCCACTGGAACTTTTGCTCCCGTTCCTTTTTTCCTTCCCTCCAACACTTCAAATATGTGTAAGGATAGCCACCATTATTCTTATTTTTTATTATGAGAGGAGTAAGATAATAGGAACTAATTAATCGTGTATGTCCTGGGGCAGACTTCTGGGGAGCCCGCCTCCAGACCCATCCCCTGTCCTGTCGCTCCACTGCTGTTGCTGACTCCTGTCCATTTCCTGTTCCCTCGGTGGGTACTGGTCCTCAGTAAGCTTCTATTGGCAGCTCTTGTTGGAACTGTTGATCACTGCCTAGCAGCTATGCATCATTTTCCTGCTTTAATACACTTAAGGAGGGATTACTTCCTTTCATCTGAATCCTAGACCCCCCAAGGGCTTCAGAAGGGGTCTTCCATACACTGCAGACATCCTTTACAGCGCTGTTGTGAAAAACCTAGACTCAGTCCAGATTCTTTGTCTTGACTCTGCCGCCCCATGACTCTGAACCCTTCTAAGTCACTTGACTCTGGACCTGTATATCTCTAAAATTAGACAGTTAAATATTATAGTCCTATGATTATATGCCTAAAAGTTGCTTAAAGTTGCCCTTTTCTTTTTTTTCCTAAAATCTGAACAGCAGTGTTACACATAATTTATACATAGTTTTTCACAGGGTGGATAGTAACAGCACAAAATATTAGCCTCTATCTCAAGCTGGAGTACTGCGGTTGACTACAAGGAAATTTAAATGCTTGATCCTCACCCGGATCAGCTGCCTGAAGTCCTTTTAGTGCACCGTTTCTGATAGAGCGTGCAAGTGTGACTATAAATTTCCCCTGACAGAAACCACATCACCTCATCAGCTTCATAAGAAAATGACAAAACAACCAACTGTGAAAGCGTGCTTGCCAAGCTTTCAGCATCACTGCTTTGGGGGGAAACACATTTGTATAAATGAAATCGAGGCTGGATGAAGCCCAGAACACAAGCTCTGGTGTACCTGTCTTCTCCAGGCAGCAACGTACGGGAAGTGTGTTTGTGCTGGTGAGGCCAGGATTCCAGAAAACCCTTTGCTTCTTGAAGCCACATCACCAGTCCAGGGCTGGAGAGAGGGTACAAGGGGATGGGGCATCCTGCTTTCTTAGTAATTACCAGCTCTCTAACAACTGATAATAGTAGCCTAGGTCCATTCAGCATTACTTCACTAAATCTTCACAGAAACCTGGTAAGATTTTCTATCACTGTCTGCATTTTTTTCAGTAGAGAATACTCAGGCTCAGAGAAACATAGCTGGTTTAGCTAGTTAGTGGTCAAGCCGAGATTCAAACTGGGTCTGTCTTACCTCAGTGCTCATGGCCTTTCACTTTACCTTGAACCGATTTTAAAGTTGAATGTCAGCAACAAAATTGGAACATTGGTGTGAAAAGGAGGAGAAGAGGTGCTACATCCCACCCACCCCAAGGGTTCTCTGCTTTGGTAGAAAGTGCGCTAGAGTGTGAAAGAAGTGAACTTTTCCCTGACTTCAGTTAACTTTAAAAAAGTCATCAAAGACACCTTGAAGACTATGAAAGGGGAGAATTAACAAGAAAAAGGCAGATACCTAATAAAAAATGGGCAAAAGAGTTGAAGAGACACTTCCCCAAAATGACTAACTGGATAGTCAATGAGCATGTGAAAGGATGCTCAACATCATTAGTCATTAGACAGAGCAAATTTGAACCACAATAGAAATCACTGCATAACCACTAGAAGTGCTAAGATGAAAACAACCACGGTCTCAAGTGTTGGTGAGGATCTGGAGCAACTAGATCTCTCAGTCACTGCCAGTGGGCACGTCAGTTAATAAAACCACTTTGGAAAACCAAATTTGATTTGATAATTTCAAATACAACTGAACACTTGCACACCATATGACTCAGCATTTTTACTTCTAAGAGTGTGCTGACAGAAATCCCTACATATTTTCCTATAGGTAAACCCATATGTATAGGAAAATGTTCATTGCAGCACAATTCCTAATGGCCGAAACTGGAAACTAGCAAGAGACTGAACAAATAAATGGTGGAATGGTCACATAATGGAATACTTTACCGCCATGAGAATGAGCACACTATTGCTATGCCTGACAACATGAATGATCTCACAAATATGAGGCAGTGTTGTGAAGGTAGACACAGAAGAGTTCATGCTGTGTGATACCATTTACATGAATTTCACAAATAGCAAACACTAAGCTATGCTGTTAGAAATCAGGCTAGTAGTGACCTTTGTTAGGGGGTGAGGGAGGGATGGGAAGGGAGCACGTGGTGGGGGGTGCCGGGAATGTTCTATTTCTTGATCTGGGTGATGGTTACAGTGTTTTCAGGTTTGAAAATTCGTTAGGTGGTTCACTTATGTGCATTTTTCTGCATGTATATTTTACTTTAGGACTAGGTTTTTAAAGTACTATATATTCAAATGCTAGTTCTTAATTTTTAACTCTCACTGTGTCAATATAAATTTAAATCAACTGAGAGATTTGCATATGTATAAAATAGGAGTTTTGTGGCATAGTGTGACCTATATTGTGGGAGAAATGTTAATTTTTTCTTGATAATGCTTCATTGGCCTCTCAGTTTGCTGAACCTGACAAGGTGAGGAAGGAAGGAAATAGTGAATTTCATCAACACCAGCAATGATTGCTGCTTAGCATTCATCCACCCAAAGCAACACTGGCTGGTCAGGTTTTCACCACATTTTGGAGTTCTTTCTTGCCTCAGAGTCTATAATAAAACTTATCTTTTTGTTATGATTTTTATACCTCTGAGAAGAGAAGCATAAGGAAAATAACTATGAAATTCCAAGACCTGGCTAAAACAAATTCTGAACCTTTATTCTCTAGAAAACAAGGTGAAAACGTTCAAAGAGAATTCAAAGAGAAGTCCTTTTTTCACACGGGAAGCCTTCATTTGCAGTAGTAGCTGAAAAAAAGGCTGTATGGAATGTTTAAAGAACCTTAGCAGTGGTCTGAGAACCGTTTTACAGAATGTTCAGGTATTATGCAAGTTGAGTTTTCAAGTTCTCGTCTCAACAGAAAAATAATTGAATTCTAGTATAAGAAGGGGGCAAAGGAAGAACAAACTTGCATTTTGAAAAATAAAAATCGTGAAACATCATCTGGCAAAGAGTCTACTATGTTGCCTGAGACAAAATGTTGAGCCTCAAGTCAGTCCTTCCTTTGAGTTCTCATCATCCTGCCTTCTCATTTGACTATTGTGGAGTCTTTTCTGATCTGTTCAAGGTACAGAGTTGGTTGATGGCAAAGCAAGGCACGACCTACCGTCTTTAAACTTCCAATCTCTTTCTCTTTTTACCCCATGATAGACATTCCAAATAATTAATAACAGTCCAAAGATCATAGGTATAATATTAATACATCTCTTATAAAATATGTATTTCAGCTTGCTACCCTTGAATTCCCTCCAAAGAAACTATTTGGAAACAAGGATGAACGCGTGATTGCTGAGAGGCGAAGTCACTTAGAGGTAACAGAAGTAAGCTTTTCTTTCTCTCTGTATTGAAAATTTGCCATCTGATTGACCAGTGAGAATTACTCCTACTGAACTCTATTACTCTTGTTCATGAGTATGAAGGTGCTGCTTCATTAACACAGGAGATGGCAGCAGCAGATTACAAAGTAATAATATCAGTTTATTTAAGATTTAAGTCATTATCCCCCTATGGTCTAACAAAACTTTTTTCTGGATTTTAAGGAGATAGATTTATTCTAAGGGTTAGGAAGCAGGCTGTGAGTGAGAACTAAATATTCGCCATAGACAGATGGTATGTAATACAGGATGAGGGTACAAAGCTTGCTGCAAAAAACTTGAATTAATTAACTAAAGATTTATAGTATTGCATCATTGTTACTTTTTCAAGATAGCAAAAAAGACACATACTTATTTTAGTCATGGTTTAGTTTTGTTAGATTTATTTTAACTCAATCTTCTGAGCCAGCTACATGTAGAACTTTGGTTCAACACAACTGTTGTTTTTCGGACTGCCTCGCTGCCAGTACACAGTGTTGAGTGCTTTATGTAGTTTGTATTTCTTGTCAGGATGGAGTTGCTTGTTTGGTTGGAATTTGATGCTGATGAGGCTGAGTCTGTGCTGAGGCCTGGTCACAGTCCTCGGTTGTTGGCTACTCTCCTGCCCTTGTGAGCCACTGAGGCAGACGGAATAAGATTACAAATAGCTTAATACAATCTCATGTCAGCAGACTTTCAGGGGGCCTCTTAAAGTCCTTTTTGCTGCTTCTTTAAGAGAAATAATAATAATATCTTTTGCAAATGAAATCAAACAAGACAAGGCCTGAGATCCCTTGTGAAGTGCCATGTAAAATTAGGTATCATTCTCATTCCCAGTGACAGCCAGTTTGAGGTCGCTGCCCCACGGGTCCCTGAATGCCAGTGAACTGAGGATTAGGGAAACTTCCAGAGGCTGGAGGTTCCAGTGAGAGCAAAAGGGGAGAAGGAGGAGACATGGAGAAATTGAAGACTAGGAGACTGTGCTCCACGGGGGCATTTTAAACTTGTAAGATCCTCCGTATAGAACTGCTCTGAGGAAACAGTTTTCAGGGTGTGGCCATGCTTACAGGCATTTGGGTTAAACTATAGAGTTTAGACGTTTGAAAAGGTCCTGGAACTATTAAGATGGAGCTTTGGGTGGGTCATTGCAGGCTTCTAAAAATCATCCTGAAAGATGTCATGACCCTAATACCCAGCTGAAGAATGTGCCTTCAAGGGAAAGATTATCGTGGTGAGCCTACTTGATCCAGTTTTCTTAAAAGTTAATTGGATCCTTCAAAAAATTAAAAAATAACCATACAGCTAATGATAGTTTTCTTTACCTAACTCTTACCTGCCTCAGTTATCTAGACTGTCTTTAATGGAAAATAATAGTATATAAAAACGTGCTTATAAACCAACAGAAAATAGACTGTTGTCATCTCTAGCTACTCAGGGCTCTAATTAAATTCACGTGGTGCCCGACTGCGCCGACTCCCGCAACAGATGGGGCATTCTGTGTGCTGTGCGCTTGTGAACAGCTCTCGGTGACTCGTCTTTCCATTCCAGCTTCCAGAGTCAACCAAGTTGAGAGCGCTCGTTCATTCTTGGTATTTGCAGGTGGACCCATGTTTGTTCTTTGAGTATCTCCTCCTTAATCACTTAGCCCTACTAAACCATCAGCTGTTCATGAACAGAGTTCTGTGTCACTGTCTCTACCAATACAAGGATCCCTTCCATTACCTGTGACTGTTATTCACATGTGTTATTAGCTTTTATAGAATGGATTCCATACCTCATGGAAATAGGCACTTATATTTTAAATATATTTCATCAAATGTTGATTGTTAAATCTTTGTTCTTTTCAAGAAGTGAGCATAATTCAACTTTACTTAGATGGAAAATTAATCTGAAGTTCTTGGGTTAATTTCCTGTGACTATTGTGACTTTCTATTTTTTTTTAATCTAACATCACAAGTCATTGTTTGATTTAGTGCATTTTTATATGAAAATTAATATAATTATTTTCCTTGAACTTCCTATTCTATTTAATTTAATTATACCTTTATTTAGTTCCTATTACATGCTGGAGACAGTGCTAGGTGTTAAATAGAATATAAAGAGAAATGAGATATTTCTTTTCCTCTAAAAGCATGTGTTTAAATTCCTATATGAAACTTGACCTAGAGGTATATTAAATACCTAAGCACATCCAGAACGATGGATTCCAGTAGGACACATTTGTTGTACTGGTACACATTAGCATACTTAGTGTTTGCTGAAGGGAATTATCTGATGATTTTTAAAATCCGGAAATGCAACTTTATAAATCTTACCCTTATTGAGCTGTATAAAGCAGTGTTTTAAGCAAGCAATCAATTATGTTTTGATCTTTCTTGCTATTAAAATATTTCCAAGATTTGGATCTTGTGTTTGAGTTTATCAGCAAAAAGTAAAAATGTTTTCACGTTAAAGACATAGATACCACATTGCCACTTTCCAAGTTATATAAGTTAAATCTGTTAAAATAATTGTTTGTCAAAATGATAGGTGGTAACAGAAATTTCTGTCGTGAGATGTTTTGGAGATTTTCTTACCTTGGAGAGAGGAATATTAGTTGTGTGCGGCGGTGGTGGTGGTAGCAGTGTGGGCCCTGGGGGTAGCACTGAACATATTGCACCATAAAAGGAGTGCGTGAGAACATGATGATGGTAAATGGAGGAGTATACATTTGGCGTCCAGTGCTAACTCTTATTGATAAACTTGTATCAGTTCCACCCACACAAAGTTATCAGGCCAACTCTGGTTTATACTTGGAGCCCGTTTTTCCAGAATCTGGCCTGTTATTGCTTTGTATCTCATGCTCAAATGGCCCCCGGCAGTTTTGCTCAGAAAAAGCCACAGACTCTTTGAAGGTTTGTAAGGTGGGCAGATCTCCCTACTGCTGCCGCCGTGGCTCTGCTGGAACCAGGTCAGTATAAGTGCGTGTCGTGGGCAGACCCTGCCATTGGGCAGTCGGAGGATTATAATAGCAGCACTCCCCATGTGTGACATGCGTCTCAGGCTCATATGTCCCTTCTTGTAACCCAGACCGCAGCCCAGGAGACATATGTGGGCAGATAAAGCTTTAGAGTAACAGGGAAAGTATACATTAGTCTCTGCCTGATGAGTTATTTTGAGCAGAAATGTGCTTTTTACTATATTTGAAGCCAGATACCATTACTATTAGGTTGACCCATAAGACACTGCCATTGTTGTAGGTAAAAAATGGTCCAATATTGGCAATTTTGTATGCTTCCACATAATGCTCCTGCTATCTCACGTTTACTAGGTGTTTACTAAGTACTAGGCATGAACAAAATGCTTAATATATCACGTCATTTACTCCTCCCAACCAGTTTGTCTGGTGATTTCAATTATTATCTCCATTTTACAGATGAGAAAATTAAGTCTTAGGGAAAATAAAGAAGGTCATATAGCTAGTAAGTGGCGAAGCCGCAGTTCATACTAGAGTGTCTTTCAGAGCACATGCCCTTCCCTTCATAATCAGCACACTCGATGTTTGCAGTAGAGTTGGGTCTTCCTGTAAAGAAATGTCATTTCTTATGAAGAAACATCATCTTCCAGCATTATCACCCAAATGTTGACTAAGATCCGTTGGCTAATTATTTATCTTAAGTACCATTTTATTCATTCAGCAGTACCTACTCTGTGCCAAGCAGTGTTCTAGAACTGAAGAAACTCTCGAGCAAGATGGCGTTCCTTTTCCTCATCTCTTAACGGACCATGGCAGTAGGGATGGCCTTATTTTTGTTGTTGTTTAAGGAAAGATGTTTATTGTAATGGTTAATTTTTAAAGATTTGCTTCATGGTTCATCAAAGGTTCGGAATCACAACTGCTTGTGGGTTTGTTTATTTTTAAAGATATTAGATGTCACATTTTCCCATGCAGAGTTATTTCCTATCTGAATTACTGAGGAGTATAAACTCAGAATATCTTTAAAGAGATTTTTGTGACTTGAAATATTATGTGTAAGTATTATATAAAAAAATATATATAGTATATAAATATTACATGTACATCCATGAGTTCTAATAAGTAAAATGTGGTATGGTATTTATTAACAACAGGCCTTAAACATCCCGAGTTGAACGCATGGCTCTAGAATATATTGCTTCTCAAACTGCAGTGGTAAAGGACCGGTTATTTACGCTCCGTCATTACTTTTGCAGAATTAAGGAAAATTAATTACTAGAAAAGTGAAATGAAAAAATGAAACGAAAAGGTTATATAAAATACAAGCCCAATTCTTTTTTTTTTTTTTTTTTTTTACTGTATGTAGATTCAACAGACATAAAATCACTCTGTTAAATTGCAATAAGTGTCTAAAATAAGAACCACATTCTGGAAAAGTCCATGAAACCTCACCTCTACTTCTTCTAAGGCTTCTGTCACTTTCTTTCTTGTATCTAAAGATATGTTATTGTCTCAAAACTTCTCTTTTGTACTCGCAAGTTAGAAGGCAGCAGAATTGACATCTAATTGGATTATTAATCTCCCATGATATTTCATACATGTTTCACGTTCATTGCGTTACTCACTGAATTATCAGAAAATCTGCCCCAAATTGGTGAGTTTTTTGTGTTGTTTTTATTGGTTGATGAAAGGTGCATTTTGGGTTACTAATTTCAGAGACATTATCATCTACTTGGAAACATTTCTATAATCATCTTAAAAGTCTGTCATTTCAAGGAGTAACTGTAATTAATGAAAACAAGTGAAATCTTCTAAAACCATAAAGCTTTCAAGAATAATGCAACCACCTTTGGAAATAAGAATCTGAGAAATTTCTAGGAAGTTTTCTTCAAGTACTAGAGCAGGCAGCAGCCCAAGGCCACTTCTTTCTTTCTTCCCTATTTTCATCTCAATAGTTAAAACATCAAGATGGATAAAAATAATGTGGTAGCTAAGAGTGTGGGCCTGGGAGCAGATCATCCTGGTCTTGAATCCTGGTGCTGCTCCTTTGGAGTTATTTAATGTCACTGCTTCAGTTTCCTCATCTGTAAAATGAGGATAGTAATAATGATACCACTTTCTTAGAGTTTGACCTGAGGATTAACGTGGAATATACATAACGTGGAATCTGGTATAGAGAAGAACATTCAAAAATGATAGGTGGTCCAATGATGATAGTGAAGATGGAGGTGGTGGTGATGGTGACGACAATGACAACAGGGATGGAGTCTTATAGCGCATTTTAGATCTGATTTAAGAGCCAAGGAAGGACAAAAGAGCACCCCAACCAGCAGTCATTAAGTGTAACAACATGAGTATCTCAGTTTGTCACATCTACTTGCAAAATCAATTTCTGAGGGCAAAGACTCTAAAATTTTGTGAGTATTCTTATTCATAGTGATACCTGGAAGATACCAGGAATCTCTTGCTCTAATACCAGCCTTTCTTTCATCCTGTAAAATTGTAATCTGAAAAGCAGAAATGGCTTTCAGATGATAGAATCATGATGGAGCTATTGTCCAATGTGAAAAAGATCAGAGGCATGGGATCATTATGAAATGAGCACATTCCTCCACATTTACGTAGTTGTTATTTACAGCTGGTTAGTTCTCTTTGCATGTCTCCCGGGTCATTGACTGCAAGACTACCCACTGTGGAGTTCACGACTCACCTGATTTATCCCCTGAGCTTCTGCCTGTGAAAAAAGTAAACAAATGTCATTGCCTTTCAGCCAAAGATCCCTAGAAATACACCTATTTTTTAACAATGTTAGATTTATTGACTCACTGCACTCAGGGAGAACAAATACCATGGGAAGCATGGGGTGGGGCATCTCAGCAAGAAGGGATTACAAAAATTTATGATAGGATTTGGGCTTAGCTTAGGTGATCTTGGGAAGAGTGTAGGGAAGTGGGGCTTTGCTCTGAATTGGATGCTGGACTAATGCTATGATTAGATGTCTTAATGATTTTTATCTAGAAGGCAAGAAGAACGGAGTGAAGTTAAAACTGTGATTGATAAAAAAGTAACAGTCACCCCTATTAGCCAGAATAGGGGGAATTTGATCATATTCATGGTTGTACAATGTTCATGTTTTTATGAGGTGGTCTCTTATTTTTTGTCTTGCTCCTTCATGGTCACAGAGTAGCCTTGCCTGATGTTAGTTTTCTTTGACATCGTTTGCAGTTGACAGAACACTGCGGGTTAGCTGCGAGTACCAGGCCAGCTCCCGGCTGCTTTTCTTTTCTTTCTCTTATAGTAAAGGGATGCCCAGGGGTAGGTATCATCCTTTCTAATGGGACGTGAACTAAATATTAACACTTGTTTTCAAAATGAAGTCTTGGTAGTTCAAATGCCTTATCTGCCAAGGTGTTAGGAGTGGCTGTGAGTATTGATGTAGCTCCACTACCGCTGCCCCCACTGCCACAACTCACTTTTCTGGCTTGTGGTGCCTACAACACACAGAAGTCTAGCCTTTTAAACAAGTTTCTCATTCTACTTTAGTTTTATTTTACTTTCAGACCTTAAATTTCCAACAATAGAAATCATTTGGTTTAGACATTTTATGGGTTGAGCCCTTTCAATTGCAAAGTAAATTTCAAGAGGTAAAAATCCTCTAGTTTTCTCATTCATTTGGCTATGTGAAGATATGTAGCAATTCTATGCTTAATTTAACATTCTTTCCATCTACTCTCTGCTGATTTTACAAAAGAGATAGAGATTTAGGAAATACCTCACAGAAAGAACCATTTTCTTTCTCATTTATGTTTTTATTTTTTCTTCTGGTTAGCTGGTTATTCACATTAGCAGAGGATGTTTTCTGTTATTAGTCCATTACCACCATCGTCATCAGCAAAGCTTTTTTGAAGGAGGTTAAGTGGCTGTCAGTGCTTAGAGGAGATTGAGCTGGAGTGTGGCGGCTGTTCCATTTTGGTGCTTCCTGGAGTCAGAGGAGCTGAAAATGCTGTGATCCTGGAGCTAAGATTCGGGAATGGGATAGGAAATTCGGTGTGGTATTGGAATAGTGTGGAAGGTTCTAGAGTCACACCTGGGTTTGAAACCCATTACTATGATACACCAATGTCTGTGACCCACCCTAACTTCACTAAGTTACTTTCCTCCCTAAACTTCACTTCCTTACTTATTAAACGGCAGAAATCATATCTACTCCGTGGAATTATTGGAAGTACATGAGAAAGCATATATGCTGGATGTAAGCAGTGGCATAAAGGGGGAGAAGGAAGTATGAGAAAGAATGAACTCTGCAGGCAGACTGCCTGTCAAGAAATCATTTTATACAATAAAAATCCTTACAGTATCAATGTAAGTTGGTGCTTTATGGTCACATCAAAGGGTATGTGTCCCCAACCAGAGGGAAAATCCCACTTTGGTTTCCATAAGCAGTCATTGGTTTAAGAGGAAACCAAAATTAAAACAAATGTTTCCAAGGAGAGTAACAACTTACAAACCCAGACAGAGGCCTGGAGGGGGAAGGGACGTGTCCACCACACTGTCATCAAACGGTGGTACCCTCTGCCGTTTTTCTCCTTCTTCCCAAAATGGCATCCTGTATGGGATGATAGCTAACAACTCTGGGACTCAAAACACGTGAAAAGTGGAAAAATTGTTCTCCATCATTGTGCTCCCAATCTAAAACTCCAGGCTTTCTTTATTGGTTAGAATTTAAGTCAGCCAAAACATCTTCGAGCTTGGAGCACCTCCCTCAGAGTCTTCTCAAGGAGACCTGCCATCAAGTAGACGCAGCCACGTCTGATCACTCCCTACCAGGTTCTTCTGTTGTTTCTTGGTCACAGCACTTAGCAGTGGTTGGAGGGACTTTTTGTTTGTTGGTTTGTCTATGTTTTAAGTGTTTTATATTTTACTAAAAGATATATTCTGTGGGGACATGGATTCCTGCTGCCTTGTTCACCTGTTTCCTCAGAGCCTAGAACAGTATCTGGCCCTTAATACGCCCTCAGTGAATGTTTGTTGAATGACCGGTTAAAGCTGTGTTGAATAGCAAATAGCACATATTTGTTCTGACAAAAAGCCGTTTTAAAATGAGAGCATGTGCTTAAACTTGGGTTTGAATCCTAGCTCTGCCACTTTGTAATATGCCATTGGGTGAGTGACTTACCCACTCTGAGCTTCATTATTCTCAATGTAAAACAGGGATAAGAAAAGGTAACTTTCAGAGTTGTTGAGGCGATCAAATGAAAATGGTACTTAAAAACCACCCAATGGAAGACAGAGCCCATCATACATCCTAAATTGATAAAGGATAATGGCTAAAAGCATATACTATAGAGTGCAGCAGACCTGGTTGTGAATCTTTGCTCTGACTGGGTGACCTTGGACAAGTTACTTAACCTCTCTGTGAATCGGTTTCCTCATCTAAAAAATGAGGATAAAGGGGTTTATAAATGAGCAATAGTAGTACCCACCTCATAAAGTTGTTGTGAGTGTTAAATGAGATAATTCATATAAAATACTTAGATAACTGCCAAGTACATAGTAAACACTAGCAATGATAATCATTTTTAAAAATATTGCTGCACTGCAGTTGCCATATAGAGACTTACAGTATACTTTTAAAATTAAATGTTTAAAGTCCTAATTAATGCAATAAGACAAGAAAGGAAATAAAAGGTATGCTGATTCAGAAGGAAGAAAGGGAGTCCAGAAATAGACCCAGGTGAATATAGTCAACTGATCTTTGACAAAGGAGCAAAGGCAATACAATGGAGCAAAAATAGTCTTTTCAATAAATGGTGCTGGAACAACTGGACTTCCACATGCAAAAAAATAAATAAATCTAGGCACAGACCTTACACCCTTCACAAAGAGTAACTCAAAATAGATCATAGACCTAAATGTAAAACGCAAAACTGTGCAACTCCTAGAAGATAACATAGGAGAAAACGTAGATGACTGTAGTTAGGTTGATGATGTTTTAGATACAACATCAAAGGCATGATCCATGAAAGAAATAATTGGTAAGCTGGATCTCATTAAAATGAAAAACTTCTGCTCTACAAAAGACAATGCCAAGAGAATGAAAGACCAGCTACAGACTGGGAAAAAATATTTGCAAAAGACACATCTGAACAAAGACTCTTATCCAAAATATACAATGTACTTTTATTTTTTTTTTTTTTAAAGATTTTATTTATTTATTTTTCCCCCAAAGCCCCAGTAGATAGTTGTATGTCGTAGTGGCACATCCATTCTAGTTGCTGTATGTGGGACGCGGCCTCAGCATGGCCGGAGAAGCGGTGCGTCGGTGCTCGCCCGGGATCCGAACCCGGGCCGCCAGCAGCGGAGCGCGAGCACTTAACCGCTAAGCCACGGGGCCGGCCCCTACAATGTACTTTTAAAACTCAACAATAAGAAAATGAAAAACCCAATTAAAAAATGGGCAAAAGATCTGAACAGATACCTCAACAAAGAAGATACACAGATGGCAAATAGGCATGAAAGGATGCTCATCAGCATCATGTGTCACTAGGGAATTGCAAATTGAAATAACAATGCGATACCTCTGTACACCTATTAGAATGGTCAAAATCCAAAACACTAAGGACATCAAATGCTGGTGAGGATGTGGAGCATCAGGAACTCTCGTTCATTGTTTGTGTGAATGCAAAATGATGCAGCCACTTTGGAAGACGGTTTGGAAGTTTCTTACAAAACTAAACACACTCTTACCATGCGATTCAGCAATTTCACTCCGTGATATTTACCCAAATGAGTTGAAAACATATGTTCATATAAAAACCTACACATGAATGTTTATAACAGCTTTAGTCATAATTGCCAAAACTTGGAAGAAACCAAGATGTCCTTCAGTAGGTGAATGGATAAATAAACTGTAGTGCGTCCAGACAGTGAAGTATTATTCAGCACTAAAAAGAAATGAGCTATTAAGCCATGAAAAGACATGGAGGAAACTTAAATGCATATTACTGAGTGAAACAAGCCAATCTGAAAAGACTGATATACTTATGATTCCAACTATGTGACATTCTGGAAAAGGCAAAACTATGGAGACAGTAAAAAGATCAGTGGTTTCCAGGGGTTAGAGGGGAAGAAGGGATGACTAGGCAGAGCACGGGATTTTTAGGGCAGTGAGCTACTCTGTGTGATACTATCATGGTGGATATATGCCATTATACTGCTGGTTTGAAACCTCAGGAGCTTCTCAGTGCAATATGAAGCTGGTTTCCATACACAGAAGGCAAGGAGAGACTGAAGAAAGAGGCAGACCACCCCAGTTTGGTAGGTGGCAGTTTTAATAAGCAAGGGAACCCTCATATGAGGCTTGTCTTGGGCAGCTGCGTGATGAGAGATCTCTGCACCCACCCGGCAGAATCTTAAAGTTTATATAGAGGCCTTAACAGGGTTCAATCACATATACTGTCCTCACGGTCTCAACAACGCATTGCCCTCTCAAGGCTGCATCCTTGAAAACAGCTCCCACAGTAGAAATGGTGGCAGAATGTACATTCCAAGGACAGGAGTGGGGGTGAGGAGCCTCTGATTGCCCAGGTCCAGCTCACAGGTCAACTGACGGTCACATCCTCTTGATGACCTCCCCCAACATACACATTTGTCAAAGCCCACAGAATGTGCACCACCAAGAGTGAGCCCTATCTAAACTATGGACTTTGGGTGATATGATGTGTCAGTGTAGGTTTATCAGTTGTAACAAATGTCATCCTCTGGTGTGGGGGTAGGGGTGTACATGGGAAACCTCTGTACCTTCCTTTCAATTTTTCTGTTAACCTATAACTGCTCTTCAAAATAGTCTATAAAAAACATTTAAAAATAAATCATCGTGCAGTCATGCATTTATAGTCTTCTTCCTGTCCTCCTTTTCTCTTTTCATTCTTCTTTCACTTCTGTCCTCCTGTCCTCTGATTTTTCCATTGTCCTTTCATTGCTTTGTTCAACAAAAGGAGGGAAGGAGAATGTATGGACAGATGAGCAGGTGCGTGGATTTGACACTATTACACATTTGTCTTAAGAGTGTGAGGTTAAAGTATTACTAAGAGGGAGGTAATCATCCTCTAAACAGATTATATTTTTCATACTTATTTTCTCCACTGCTTAGCATATGATAACTTACATTTTATTAGGAGTGGCTCACTTATTACTCTGAAATTTGAAAGTCACTATTTTATGTTTACCAAGCACCATTTTTATTCACTTATTCTTTCCAAACTCAGGATAGATATCTGTCTATATGACTCAGTGCTTTTCAGAGTCTGCAAATTAATGAGGTGCCCACCCAGCAGAACATCTTTGCAAATTAAAACATTTAAACACAGAAACCAAGAAGGAAATCTCTTGTAATCACATGTAACCATCAAGTAAGTGAGAGACCAGGTGGAATACCAATGTAATTGATAAACAGTTGTAAAGATCCTTTTCCCCTGTAATCTTCATGTAGTTCTACAAAGACTTTTTCACATTGCTATTTGGTTCAAAGGACCCTCATTTTCTTCTGTCTTGTAGTATTACTTTGGATATCCTAAGTGACCTATTATTACATTTAATTACACTGTCAGTATAATTTGGAAAGATTTTTTCTTCCAGGGTCACTTAAGAAATCTGCATATAGGTTGCCCCTTCCTTTGCCTCAACTTTCTACTTTACCAAAACCAAATTCCCCTTAGTTCTGCCAGACAGAAAAGTTGAAACAATCTGTCAAGTTAAGAGCCAAAAGGACTGAAGCACATTAATTTTAGCATCAAAGTGTAGTTAGAATTTCCCATGGAAAAGAGAAGAACATCTTCATTTAAGGAGACGGCCCCGGTTCTCCTTGGTGCAGAGTGACCTTCTTTGACAATGCTTTGCAGCCCCTTCTCGCTCAAAAGAGAAATTGCCTTTACCTAGGAGTCTTAGATTTATTATTATTAGATGTTAAAAGAATTCTTATAATCAAAGAGTACAATCCTATTATATTAGCAAATTTCTCTATGTAAGAGTTATACGACCATCTCCAACTTTCCAAACCTCGGTGCATTAAAGGAACTTTAAGATATCATAATATAGAAATCAATAATCTGTACCTTCTTGTTTCACTTTATTTCTCATGACAATATATCCGAACCAGAAATAATAATATAATGAACCCCAGTGTACCCTCCGACATCACCCAGCTTTAACGTTTAATCAGTGTGTGATCAATCTTGTTTCATTTATACCCCTAGCCACTACACACACTCATACACACACACACACAATTATTTTAAAGCAAATACCAGACATTATATTATTTTATCTGTATTTTAGGATGTATGCCTTAAGAAGAAAAACTCTTTATTTTTTTTTAAACATAACAACAATGCAATTATCATTACACACACACACACACACACACACACACACACACACACATCCTAGAAATTAATCTCTCAGTATAAACAAATATCCAGTCAATGTTCAGGCCACACCAATTTTCTCTCTTCTTTTTCAATGGATGAATCAAGATCCAGATTATATCCACATGTAGCATTGGCTGATATGTCTCTCAAGTGTCTTATAATCTATAGGTTTCCCTTCCCTCTTTTTCTTTCACCATCTGTTGTTGGTGAAACCGTGTCATTTATCCATTGAATTCTCACATTTTGTGTTTTGCTAATTGCATCCCCATGGTTTCATTCACTATGCTCCTCTAGTCCTGCATTTTCTGAAAACCAGTAGTTAGATTGAGAGGCTTGATGGAGTTCAGGTCTGATTTCTTTTTTGTCGAGAACACTGTATACGTGGTGCTGTTGTTCCCACTGCATCTCAGAGGAAGCCCGTGGTGTCTGGTGCTCTCTCTTTTGTAGCGTTTGCTGTCTTTAGTAACGCAATTCTGTGACAATGACAATCATTGTCCATGCTCAGGGCTACTCCCCATGCCTAGATTGAGCCTGCCCTGCGTGCGTCATCATATGGTTCTTGTCTTCAAAGAGCTCACAATCCTGTCGGAGCAGAGACAACTCAAGAACTAATTACAGGCCCCTGTCATAACTACAGGGATAGTCATGAGCTACCTTTGCGGTTTTGAGAGGCTGTGGTTCCCAAAGCAGTGCTTCTCAAACCTGTCTAGCTGATCTTTGAAATTATCTTAAGCAGCTTTTTGAAAGATAACAGATTCTCAGACTTTGTTCCAGTATATTCTGATTCACCAGGACTAGGGTGGGACCCAGGAGTCTGAATCTGCTGTGGAAAGATGAGACAGGTCCGGGGTAGAGAGGGAAGGAAAAGCAAGATTGTAAAGCCATCTCCATGACTTTGGACCTGATCCAGAGGAAAGTGAGGAGCCAATGGAGTATTTTAAGCAGATGCATGGAGGGATGAGATTTTACTACTGTGGAGAGAATGCGTGCATGCAGGGGAGATGGAAGGCAGGAAGGGCAGTGACCAGGCTGTTGCTCTCGTCAGGTAAGACATGACTGTGGCCTGAAGGAGGATGTAATGGCAGTTGGGATGGAGAGAAGTGGAGATATTAGAGAGATACACAGGAGAAACAGTTAGCATGGCTCATCATTCAATTGAATGATAACTGGGGGTTGGTGATGAAATTACCCCAATTAATGCCCAAGACCTTGAACATTAATCTTAAGAAGACAGTGAAATCTAATATTAAATATATCTGTAAATTTTACAGTTCTACACACAACCTATGGTATTGAAATAGTGCTTTTTTACCACTTCACTAATTTGGTGTTTGGAAACTGCGTTAGAGTTCCTCAGAGAAACAGAATCAGCAGAATGTGTGTGTGTGTGTGTGTGCGGGCGGGGGGGGTGGGTGGTTGTGTAAAGATGTTTATTATAAGGAATTGGCTCGTGCAATCATGGAGGCTGAGAAGTCCCCAGATCTGCTGTCCACAAGCTGGAGATCAAGGAGAGCAGATGGTGTACTTCAGTCTGAGTCCAAAGGCCTGAGAACTGGGAAGAGCTGATAATTTTCCATTCTGAAAGCCCAGCAATCTTGAGGCCCAAGAAGAACTGATGTTTCCATTCGAGTCCAAAGGCAGGAAAAGACCATTGTCCCAGCTCAGTGCCCTCAAGCAGGAGGAGTTCCCTTTTACTCATGGGAGGGTCAACCCTTTTGTTCTAGTCAGGCCTTCAACTGATTTGGTGATGCCCACCCACATTAGGGAAGGCAATCTGCTTTACTCGGTCTATTGACTCAAATGTTAATCTCATCCAGTAATAAACTCACAGACACGCGAAGATAATGTTTGACCAAGTTATCTGGGCACCTGTGGCCCAGTCAATTTGACACAAAATTAACCATGACAGAAGTAATTTCTGTTCACCCCAGATACAGCTGCAATGGTAATTTTTCCATTTGTTGGGCTTTTGAGAGTCTAATATCAATCTCAATTGCAGTCCCACCTCACATGCAGTCCTAGCATTAACTTGGCAACCTCTGTCATCTTCCCAGCTCCCATGCTCATTTGCAAGGTGTTTGGGGCTCAACAAATACATAATGGAGATTCTCCAACTTGTTCCTATTTATGGAAATAGCATCAGGTGAAAGTAATGCAGCACAGCTCAAGACTGCAGGCTTAAGAGCTATGTACGCTCTGTTCGAGAACATTTTTTATTTCCCTGGTTACTTTTAAAAGCAAAAAGAAATGAAGCCTGAACATTGCAGTGTTAAACAGCTGGAGAGTTGTTCCTACTCTGCTCCCAGATATAGCGAGGCATTGCTATTTGTTTTCTTTTATTAAATGTCTCATTGCCTCTGAAACAGAAGTAGCTGTCACAAGTGGCACAGACGAAGGAGCATGCAGCAAAAGCTCACTTCTCTGTCGCCGGTACCTGGAGGAAGCTTGCATGCCTTATTCGGAGACAGATGTTCCCTTCAAGTTGCTATTGACCTTATTGTTTACTCCGCTTAATTAAATACCATTTTAATATTTTCTCATTCTTCCGCCCCTTACATCTCATGTTCATGCTGCAGCACAACAGGGGTGAGAAGGAAAAGTTTTTTAAACTGAAGCACTTAATTAGCTCCCAGGCCCTGGGGAAGTGTCAGATGGAAATAGAGCTAAAAGTAGGGGAAGAAAATAGCAGGACTTGAGATGTGATGATTGATGGCAGAAAGAACACTGACTGCCTTCTGATGATGCCTGAGTTATTAAAATTGTTTTGGAATCAGTGACCATTTTGAATCATGTATACAGTAGTGTCGTATTTGTGTCATTAATTTCTAGTAGTATTCCTGTTTATTCAGTTTGAGTTGCTTGTTTCTGCCAGAGCTTGACATTTTTTCTTTCCCCCCAGTGCATACATTGTCCTGGGTGAAGATAAAGGGATGAGCCACCAGTCAAGTTCTTAGTCCCTTCCTGGCACCATCAGGTGACCAGATTGTCATTTAGAGCCCCCGATTGCGTTGTCTTAAATGCAGTCACAATCTTTTTAATACTCATTGGAGGAGGAGACAGACAATGATATATTATTAATTATAAAATAAAGCATGATATAATAAGATATAATTATTATAGATTTAATTATCTATATACTGTGTTGTATAGATATAGGCATAATTATAAATATAGTTATATGGATATAATACAGATGTAGATTATAGCTGTATAGGTTATAGATGCGTATAGAGATGTTAATTATAGATATAATTCAATATTGTATATAGATAGATAGATAGAGTTACATAATAGAATGAAATAAGAATCCATTTTTGTTGTAGAAACATAAAACACAGGAGTTTGTGGAAATGATTGCAGCAGAGGCCAGTCTCTGGGGACCTCAGCACTGGCAGCCGTTCTGGCTTGGTCCCATGGAGATGCCACAGTCTGGCCAAGTGGATATTAGCTGAGACAGTGGGCAAGTTGGGAGGTTATGGGTGGCTCTGTATCTTCTGAATCCTCTGGAATAGTTTCGATGACAGATATACTTTGGCCCAGAGCATGACCACATTCACCTGAGTTCTTATCGCTTAACATTGCAATAAAACTTGCATTATATAAACCCTTTAGAAATGCTTGTTTCTCCTTAGGAAAATAATGAGTAAGCTTGCTGTGAATCAGAAAGTCCTCGTCAGAAAATTAGATGCTAAAGACACAGTAAGCACGCTGGGGAGGAAGCAAAGCAGCTGGAGCCCAGAGCAAAGACCCAGTCCCCCAGCACCCTGGCACCAGGGGGCTTAGCAGGTGCCACCAAGTGAAGGGCTCCCTCCTTACAGCTAAAGCCAGGATTCCCCTTAATCACCACCACCCCAGTCCCATCCCATAGCTGACGCATGCTGTGTGCTAGTCCTCGTCCCCTTGACCTACCGTGATATTGGCTGTGGCCCTGGCAGACTGTTCCAATGTGTGCTGGCAGCGTCCCACCGGCTCCCTCAGCCTTCCCCGAAGCCCACAGTGGTAACCCGCTCGACAGCACTGCCTGTATTGGTTTTTCTCCTTTTCCCTCTCTCGCTTTCCTTCCCCTTTGCTTCTATGTCCAGGACCGTCCCTAAATGAACGACTGCCGTTTCTGCTTTCAGAGGATCTCAAACTGAGTCACTTTCCCACAGGTAACTGCTCTTATGGGTTGAGCCTGTATCCTTTCTGACCATTTTTCTGTGTGTATGTGAGAGAGAGCGAGACAGACAGACAGACAGACAACCTGTTGCTGTTTTGTGTACATATGTAGTTTTTAAGCCTTTTTTTTAAGTCAATGTCAGTTACGGACATGCTGAAATAGTTCCATTAGGCTTTTCTGAAAAGCAGTCCCTGCCCTCTGTTTATATCCTCCATTTTCCTTTCCCCAGGAGCAACCTTTCAATACTTTTTGGTATTTTCCTCCAAACTAAAATTGCGTTCATGTTGCTTCTTCTTGATTTTTGTTTTAATTGAGGTGCTATCTATTAACATCCCGCGTTGGACAGTGGTTTCCCTGACATGCACCCCCAACCCCAGCATCCTTAAATGGGCGGGAGCACTTGCCATTCCCTGCTCAGCCTTTCCACACGGTATGTCGGGACTGCGTGCCAGCAGCTCGTGTGCTTGCTTAGTTTATTGTGTACTGATCACTAGTTCAACTTCAAATGCCTGGTCAGTTGTGCACATCTCTTCTGAAAACATTCATGAATGTTTTTTCATGAATACAGCCTCCTTGAAGAACTGTCTCCTGGAAACTTCTTGCCTGTTGGAATCAAACTGAGACACATCTACTCTGATCTCCCTTCTCCATCATCGTTTGCTCTCTCTTGAATTCTTTCCCCTGCTTCCTGTGCCCCAGGTTTTTCCTCTTTCTTGATTTGCTCCTTCATTTTGATGGAGCACATCTCTTGTAGCTTCCTGAGAAAGGATGTAGAAGAGGTAACTTTCTTAGATATATGTCTGAAAATGTCTTTCTTCACCCACACACTGGCTGATATAATATATTAGCTGGAAACCATTTTCTTTCAGAATTTCAAAGGGATTGCTTCATTATCTTCTAACTCCAGTGCTGCTCTTTAGCAGTTCAGAACCATTTTGATTCTAGATCCTTTGTATGTGACGTGAACCTTCTCTGTCCCCTGCCAGAAGCTTGTAGGGCCTGCCCCCGGCTTCAGTGTTCTGAGCTTTCACAGTTCTACTTTGGTAAGCAGTCCATCAGTTCCAACGGGCTTATCTTCATGGCCCTTATCTCTCTCATGTCCTTCATCTCTGGGAGATTTTCATGATGATTTCCTCTCTTAAGTTTCTTTCTTTTGTTTCTTTCTGGAATCCCGTTTGTTTGTGTTGAACCCCCTGGCCTGGTCCTCCTCTCATTTTCGTCTCCTCTATTTGCTATTTCTCTTTCTCTTGGTCTGTCTCTGCAGGTTGTTTGAGAAGCACTGTACTATGTGGTCCACCTCACTCGTTCTTCCCTTGTTTTAACATTCCACTTACTGCTTTTGTATCTTCTAGTGTCATAAACCTGAAGGCCAAGCTTCTTGCTTCCTGAAATAGTCAATTTTCTGTAGTTCCACTGATGTCCGCGCAGTTCCTCTTCCTACATTTCCTTTGTTGCATCTGCCCAAAGGACTGCTCAAAATTCTTCCTGCGCATTCGTTTAGTTTAAGAACTGCTGTCTCTGTCCTGCCTCCACTAAGTTCTCTACTCACTCTTTATATATACATTTGGAAATCACCTTTTCTCTTTTATAAAGCCCTGCCCAATTTGCATTTGGCTTTCTTGAAAATGCTTCAGTTCCCTTAACTCCGTTTATTCAGATTTGTTTCCCAAATAAATGGTGCTTTTCTCAGATAAAAGGTGCTCACGCTGGCCTTTGCCAGTGAACCTACAGACTGTTCTTTGTTGCCTTTGTAAAGTGCCTACTTATTTTGGAATTCAGCTAGTTATTCTTTTCCCTTGACAATCCTTTTTTCTTCTGTACATGTGCTAATGAATCGTAGCATATGTAGCAGCTCTTTGGGACAATATTCGGGGGAAAGAAATGGATAGAACATCAGTTTGTTCCAATTCCATATAACTTTTTATCTTCATTGTTTGCCCATGTTAAGCTCCAGTCCGGTTTTAGATAGACTTATTTCTATTCCCAGCAATTCCCTGCAGTGCATTTACATTTACATATATAGTATTCATTCCAGGCAACCAAAGAAAAATTGACTTTTCTAATCTGTTTTCTAATTGAGATCATCTGTTTCATATTATTTATAAATAAAATTAAGAAACTGGTATTGAAATCAAGAAAGCATTTGCTAATCAAAGTTAAAAATGGTGGTAAATGAAGCCGTCACCTTTTTCTCAGTGGATTTCTTTAGCCAGCTGGAATCAGCGCCCCAGTGGATCACAGGGCTCTTGTATCGGTGCTCTGAGCAGCACGAGGACTGTCTGCTCTCTGTCCCCACCGTCTGGGGTATTTACGCTTCTTGGTGTGTGTTGGTGCCGGTTCACCTTTCCTTTTCCATTGATGGTGCTTGTCTTCTGGTTCACAGAATTGCGTTGATTTGCGGTTTCTTATTTGAAAGATTCTGGGCATGTTCAAGTAACAGCTCAGTCAGTATAAACTGACTTTTCTCACTTTGAAAGGCGGGTTGCTTGTGGCAGAATCTGTGGATGTCAAATTAGCTCAAATTAGCCCATTATTTCTTAGATTGAATGGCCCCATAGTTTCTCCAAGAGCCCCTGGCTAGTGAGATTTCCTTGTGAGCTGTAAGATCTTCTTTGCATCCACATTTTCCAGTACTTCTTTTTAGCTTGGACTGCACTACTTGCACAGGCTTGCAGTTGAAAACAGCCGCAGGTGCTAAAAGTTTCGACACGTAAAAGCCTGACGCTTGCACAGTTTTCGGGTTCGTTGGGTGGTCAGCACGGCAGACACGAGGGTCCAGGGAGCACGTGTTGAATCACCTGCCCGGCCGGCAGCGTTCTTCACTTCTCTTTTGCAGCAACTTCTCACATTTTGAGAGAAGTCCGGGATAATTTTAAAAGTTTCTAAAGTTTGGCTTTGAAGCATAAATTGATTTGATAGACTTCCTTCTCTACAGTAATTTAGTAAATATCCCTCGTTCAAGAGAAGGAAGATACTATAAACCTGTGAGGTTTTGCTGCAAGGTAAGCTCCTAAGGGAAGAAAACCCATGCTTCTCATTATTTATCAAGATTTATTAACATTACCTAATAGCCATTCATGCATTGGTCATCTAAGGGATAGTGTCTTTCATGAGCAAAGTACTGTGCAGGAAGTTCATGTATTCAATGTATATATATTTTAACTTAGATGCTTAATTCTGTAGATAATATCTGTTGGGTAAAGGAATTTATTTTCGTTTTCCTATATGAAATATACACCTACTCCATCCTGTTTTAGAATTAGAGATGTTGTATTAGAGAAGTTTTGGTCTGGCTTTTCTCCCAGCCTTCACCTTTCCTGACAGTCAAGCCTCAGTCATTGTCCCCAGTGAAGGGGATCATTGGTGCAGATAATCCAAATCCCCAGCTAATCCCCTCTGTGGAGTGGGGTCACAGGCCCACCACTCGGGGCCATAGTCCTCACCACGGCATGACCGTGGCTCCCCTGGGACGTAGGGCAGTGTGTGGACACTGAGGAATAATTCCCCAGGCAGAAGGATAATCTGCAAGGCAAATAGTCCTACAGGGATCGTGAGGAACCCCTGGTCCAGAGAACAAAAAAGGGGCTGTGGGTCTTCCCCCCTAGAGTCTCAAAAGCTTACCCTCTGGCCCTGGAATTCAGAGACTTCGTGTTATTCAGTGATGGCCCTGTCCAAGGCAGGCCAAAGAAAACCTGCCACTGATACACAAATGACCTTAGGTCAGACCTTAAAGGGCTGGATCGGTCTGCTGAACCACAGCCACAGCTGGCAGAAAGGAACGAGGTGGTCCTTCACTGTTCCTGAAGCATCGCTCTGCACCCAGGTCTCAGCTTCTGCTAAAAGGGAATATTGGGAATGCCAGTAATTAACGTGCAACAGCTTCTTGATTCTTGAGTTTTTTAGGACCTGGTTCTTTGAATTTGAGTTTAAGTACATTATAGACAAGAGGTAGCACACAGCAAGATTATCATTTGAAAGTCTGTCAGTCAAAATGGTCATTTGGAGACTCATTCTATCTCAGAAGGGCAGGAGCCTCTTAGATGGTTTATACCGAGCAGGAAGGAATCATGAGCTTAGACACAGGAAAAGAATAGGTATTTTTTCCCCTAGATGGCACTTTTCAGAATCTCAGTATCCAAAATGTATCTTGAAGTGAGCTTTGGGGGGATATTAATTTACCTGGTATAGGTTAGATTTCTTCTTATTTTTAGTGATTCCCCATTTTGGAAAAATGTTAACTCTTCTTTATTTTAAAGCAACTCTTGAAATAAAGGGTCTGCCAATATCTGATATAAGGTGACTTTGGGAAAAAAACCATTCCAGATTCTTGCTATCTTCTACTTTCCTTTGAAGGGGAAAACATTAAAATTACGTACTTCCACATTTTAAGCCCATGTGTTTCCAAACATCTAAAAGAGGAGAAAATTAACATATTTGCCTGTTAACTCCCTGAGGACAAAGCTATGTGGATAATAATGTGAATTGGGCCCAGCCCACTTTATGGGCAGTAGCTCATTTAATCTTCTAGTCCTAAAAAGAAGATAATATAATCAAACAAGGAAACTGAGGTTCAGAGTTCAGGGACTTACTTCAGACCCCTGTGCTGTAATGTCCCCAGCACCCAGCATGGTGGCTGCATGGTGACTGATTGCGGAGGAGCTTGCGGAGGAGCCGGCTCGCAGTGCGAAGTTAGCTTCCAGCAGCCGTACAGTGCAAACAGGCCAACAGATGCCTCCAGGGCTCTCTTCCGGCCTCCCCCCAACTCCATGCTGAGGAAGTTGAGTTGCTATGCATCTATGTTTAGCCTGTTACCCATCTCTTACCTAGATCCAAAATATCAGTAAACAAAAGTCAAAGACCCTGGGTGAGCACTGGGAACTGGGCTTCTCCCATAGCATCTTCCCATTTTTTGCTTCAACCAAATGAAGTTGAGAGTGGGGCCTGCCTACTCTCTGGAAGCCATTTGCCCACTCTGTTAGAGCTGACACGTGTTGTCGCTTCTGCTCACAGGTGCAGGGTAAACTCAATTCCTCTCTCCACCTCTATGAACCAAAAAAGGTGGGACTGGTATTGACTTGTGCTCTAGAGAAAAAATTAATCAGCTTCATGGTCCAAGCAGATTCTGGGCTTTCTAATGTGGCTTGTTTGTAAGGTATCACCCTAAGCTTGCTGGTCAGCCAGCCTGGGTCATCATGACCATTGAAGCTACTTAATGCCCCGAGCAAGAACATCAACCTGTAAAAATTGAATATCACATGGACTTTAAATGCACATTGCTTATAAAATTTTTAAAGCTGGCTGGATTTTATTAAAATTAAATTAAAATATGTGAACCAGACTGAGTATATTAAATTTATGAGCCCAATTGATGCAGTACCATAATAATTCAATACAATATGCTTATGTCATTAAACTCATAAAAAAGATTCTCTGAATAGCTGTAATGAATAGTTCTCATTCTGTAATCACAGACTAACGTTTTCACGTTTTAACCAGGAGCTCTCAGAAATTCTCTATGACATCAAGAAATAAATGCCATATTTCAAATGATGACTACTTGTTTCAAGTATTTACTTTAAAGCCTAAGATAGAAAAGAAGTACCTGCTAAGACAGAATTATTCATTAGAAATACTAAAAAGGTTGGAAGAGGTTGGCATTGAATAGAATAGGACTGTACTTTATGGCTAGTCATAAATTATAAATAGAAACCAAAGTAACTTTTTCCATTCTCTTTGACTAATTTCATTTATTCATTCATCTCTTACCTTATTCCCAAACACACGAATTTTGGTTCTCTATCACTGTGTAATAAATTACCCCAAAGCTTAGTGCCTTACTTAAAGCAACCACCATTTTATTGCTCTTGGTGCTGTGGTTCTAGAATTTGGGCAGAGCTCAGCCAAGTGGTTCATCTTTTCCAAGTGTCAGATGTCAGGTCAGCCCGCTTGTACGGCTACATTCTGATCATGGCTCCACTAAGGACTGGGCTCATGGGCCGGCCCTGTGGCGTAGTGGTTAAGTTCGCGCACTCTGCTTTGGCAGCCCAGAGTTCGCAGGTTTAGATCTCGGGTGTGGGCCTATGCACCTCTCATCAAGCGATGCTGTGGCAGGCGTCCCACATATAAAGTAGAGGAAGATGGGCATGGATGTTAGCCCAGCGCTGATCTCCCTCCACAAAAAGAGGAGGATTGGCGATAGATTTTAGCTCAGGGCTAATCTTCCTCACCAAAAACAAAAAAAAACTGGGCTCAGCTGGGGCACTGGAACCTGCAAGGTGGTTTCTTCACTAATAACATTACCTCCAGTATAGTCTTTTTGGTTAAAACAAGTAACAGCCTCCACCCAGAAGGCCTGGTAGGACTCCATGGGCCAGAGAGAAGAGAGACCGCCAGCACACAGTGCAGGACGCCCAGTGTGAGGCCTGGTAGAGAGCTGATCAGTGAGCAGTGCACTCCAGAAGTGTGTCCCCCAGGTTGAATGGGCCACACATGGTGCATAGTCCAGTCATGCTGGACCATCAATGGTGCCCTGAGCTCTGCTTCCCTGCCATGAGGCTTTGTACATGCTCTCCCCACTGCCTGGAACAGCCTTCCTCCAGTATCTTCCCCCAGTATCTTCATCTGCTTGAGTCTTACTCCTCAGGTCTTGGCAGAAATGTCTCCAATTCCTAGGACTATGCTGGGTGCCTTTCCTATGTGCTCCCAAAGCATCTCATTCCTGTTTTGCTGTAGCCATATTTTAATTACTACTTTACCTGTCCGTCTCCCTGTCAGGCCTGCAGGTTACTCAGGACAGGAACATGAGTCTTGTTCACTACTAAATCTGCAGCAGCACTGGCACGTAGAACGCTCTCAATAAATATTGTTGGGTGTGTGAATGAAGCCTGAAGAGAGATGAGTCGACAAAGAACAAACTTTGATCCAGTCCTTAAAAGATAAGTAGAATTTAGATGATGGGAGCAGAGCACCAGTAAGAACAATTCTGAACACTGAGGGGATGGCACAGGCCAGCCCGTGAGACCAGGCACTGTGTTTTATATGACACTGGACACCCAGTGCCTGGCACCCTCGTCATGTAGAGCAGGTGTGGAGTACCTGTGTGCTGGATGAATGAGTTGCTTGAATCAAACTGTCCTAATTTCATCGGAGTATAGAGGACATTTGGGGCCTGTCTGGGAGGGAACCCAGCATATTTAATCCAGTGGAGACAAATTTTATAATTCCTAAATGGTTGGAGAGAAGTGTTCAGACTAGAATTTATGAGAGTTTAGAGCTGGGAAGACTTGACTGAGTGAATGATATTGACCCCACTGGGTCGATTCATGACATGGCCACTGGTGATCAGACCTCTGTCAGGTCTAGAAATATCCCAGAGTGTCTCCATCTGGGCCTGATCTAGCTTCAGAGCCCATCAGTTGATGGTGAATTTTCCAAGGGCTGCAAGGTAAATGAAGCCTCTAAGTCTTGTTAGACTGATAGTTGCCTTTAAGCTTCCACCGTGGCTGGTGACTTCTGAAAATGAGGAATGCCAGTGAAATATAAGGTCCTGTTACATTTTTAAAGAACATTTCAGTTTTAATAATTTCAATAACTTTAAATTAAATTATGGATTTATGTAAAAATTTTGTAAAATGAAGAGGGCTCCACAGCAATGAGATGGCTGGGAAAATCATTAGAGTGACACGGCTGGGGTGATATATTGCACATGAAATAAGCAATAGGCTGTGGTTACAGTCATGAACCCTCTTAAAACAGAAACCTTTTGATAACTTAAAATGGTCGGGATTTTATCCCCCTGCTAATAGAGGAGCCAAAAGATAAGGAGGTGGGGTCTTTCAAGTGCTTCTGAGGCCCTATCCTCATTCCTCCATCTTCTCGACACACACACACGCGCAGTGGTTGATTGAAATTCAAGGTAAATTCTGAGAGCCTACATGAGCGTGGTATGGACAGCCCCAAAGAGAGGGGCGACATTTACATTTACACATTATTTCAGCCTTAAAGGAGTGCACCTTATTTCAGCCTTAAAGGAGTGCACCTTGAGAATTATGTTAGGCCGTTCTGACTTTCTCCTGAATTTGAAGAGCCAGTCATTTTCTCAGCCTCCGATGGTCTGTCAGCCTTGGCCAAGTCACTGCCTCTCGGGATCTCAGTTTCCTCATCTGTAAACAAAGGGTATGCATACTTGTCCTCCTCCTCTTCAGCATGTCTTAGGGATCACATGAGCTCATGAACTGGGAAATGCTTTGTACAATGTGCCTGCAGACCCAAAGCCAGATTCAAGGCCCTCTGTGTTCTCCTTCAAGTCCCGCTGTTCCCCACACAGAGCCCTACACATGCTGGCCTCCTCCCTTGTTCACATTGTTTGCTGAGCTTGGACACCACTCCTCCACCCCTCCTTTCCCTAATCTCAAACTTTCCCTTCTTTCTAGATTCCAGACCTGAAAGGGAATGGCTGCAAGATGGGAGGGGCCACACCATTTAACACCCTGCTGATGTCACTAGTTTTTCTCTGAATGGACCATACAGCACATGGTCATTCCCTATGACCAGACTAGCGTTTCATCCAGAAGCTCCAGAGTTGAAAAGAAAAACCCAGCAGAGGCTGTCTAAAGGCCAGCTTACAACTTGATTGTTGTTCCAGTACCTTAAGTACTTTTCCTTTCAGCAGAGCTGAGACTGAAAGTGTGTTGTAGGTCACACGTGAATCATGTTAACATAATGGCGTTCATCAAGCATGTCGACAATGCAGTAGCATGTAGCAGCACGTTCTGTTTTCCTCCTTTTCCCTGATGCAGTATATTGGTTGAGGTACCAGGCTCATGCTCTGAAGTAGTGGACTAAATTCTTGCCGAATTACCCTGTATTGCTGTAGGGAGTGTGTTTCTCCTTTCACAACGCATTAACACAGCCAGTAGACTGCAGTAGCCTGTGTTGTGGTTCAAAAGATTAGTAACGTTTAGTTGTTGTGTTTTGAAATGGTGTTGGAATGTTAAAGATCAGCCTGTGTGTATATCAGGGTTTGGGGTAGGAGCCTTCCAGCTTCGCACTTGGCTGGGGATGTTCCACTAGGGTGTGCGGACCCGGCTGACGTGTTATTCACGAAAGCCTCCTAAGATCACCTCTTCCTGAGAGAAGAGTGCCCTGGGCAGACACCTTGGTCTGACAGCAGACGAGCCCCGAGCCCCACGGGATCTTGGAGGGGCTGTCGATGGAAGGCTTCCTCTGGTTCCTGACTGGTGCTGCCACTTGCCCTTGCTCCAGGGCTTATTGTCAGTGAACTCGATTGCAAACAGTAGAAAATGGCTGGCCATTGTAAGCAAATGGTTCATCAACTCCCAGGCTTGGGCATGAGAAGACCAAAGGCTCTCCTGAAGCTGCCCCTCTGTGGGAGGTCCCTGACTATCTCACACTTGAAGGTGCTCTATGGCCGAGGCTCTGCAATCTGGAAGAGCCTTGCCCCAAAGGACCCTTTGTTGCAGCCGACTCCAAGTGGAGTCTCAATTAGCTCTTTGGCTGTGAGGTGCCTATCCAGAATATGAATGGGAAAGATTCACCAGCCCTCTGCCCTAAGTCAGCCAGTTCCCAAAGAAGAGGAAGGTATTTTTTCAGAGGGAATCTGAGTGCTATTTGGGAAGGGAAATGGAGGCAAGACAGTCAAAAAATGGCCAGTGCCCACCTGTAAGTAGGATATCGGAGCATGAGCAGAGCTGCACGTGACTCTGTGTAGAGAAGTATAAGCCTCACAGCAAAGAGGTGTCTCCCCCGTGTTGGTATGGAACATTAGCTCTAGAGAACGCAGTGCTCACTGGTCTCCATGAGCACACCAACAGGCCTGGAAAAGGCAGCATATCTAGCCCAGGCAGCCGAGATGCCCAGTGTAGATGGCCTTGCCCAGCGAGAGACAGCAGTGGTCAGGAAAGAGGGGGCCTAACCAGAGAAACTGCGATGGTGGACCCTGTGGACGACAACCTGGTGATTGAGACCCAGCCTCTGGAGGTGGATGATCTGGATGTGGTCCCGGCTCTCCCATTCATATGCTCTGTGGGACATTACGTTAGCTTCTTGGACCTCAGTTTCTTCAACTATAAGATGGAGATAATGATAATCCCTACCTCATAAAATTGTTGCAGTAATTAAATGAGGTATACCATTAACAGTTCTCACTGTGCCCGGAACATTGCAAGCCCTTGGTAAAGGGTCTCTGCATAAAAGTAATGAGATGGGAGCTGGTCAGCCTGGTGGGTGCACTTGGGAGACAGTCCTGAGGAAATACTCGGAGGGGTCTTGGCAGAGTAGAGTTAAAAAAAAAAAGACCACTTTGGAAAGGGGGTCAGGAGCCTGGTGTGGGGCGTCTCCGACACCTCCCCTTGGTCTCTCTTGGCCTCCCCTTTAAAAGCTCACAGGTCCCTACTGGATTTTGTCTTTGTTTTGGGGGGATTTTTAAAAGCACATGACAGTACAACACTTTGTTTGGAACTGACCCATGGGGGCCCGTCTCTCCCAGTTACTTCTACCCCCTGCTCACTTTGTCTACCTATATTGACTTTAAAAAACAATAAAATATGCCTGCAGCCTGTAGAAGAAAGGCACCTTATGACATCAAGGTACTCTGTCAGTACTGAAATATGCCTTAAAGCTTAGCCACCTAAATTTGATTTTCTGAAAGTATTGATAAGATAACTCCTTATACTTTAGTGTTGGTCCAAGTAGCAAAAAGTAAAAACTTAGATAAATGTCTAGTATATTTCTTATTCTTAAATCTTTTTTGCCGACTAGGGAAACAAATAACGACGTTCACCTCCAACATTGTCGTGCTGTTTCCCTTCTCTCCCTCCCTCTTCTGTTCTCCCCTCTCTCCCAGCCTGTTCTCTCCTGCCCTCCCCCAGCCAGCGGCTCCATCTCTCTGCGGCCCCCTTCTCCTCTTGGCCCCTTCCCTTTGCCTCTGTCGCTCATTCTCAGGCCCTCTCCCAGACCCCCTCTCGCTCTGCCACTCTGTTTCCTGGTTTGCAATCTTACTGAAAGAGGATTTGGTTTAATCTGACTTTCATCCTCCCAGTACCAAGGGCAGGGCTGAAATGTTGCACAACTCCGGGGGGTGTCCTCAGTGGACCCAGTCCAGGGTGTTTAACAAAGCAAAGACTTGGGTGTGACACCCACCACCTGGGTGGACAAGGGTTGAAGGCCTTCTGTGGTCCCTAATGGCTACAGACATTTAAATATGTCTGCTTTTGTTTCTTTTTCTAATGGAGAAAATACCATGTGAAAGAAACAGAAATTGGATATCGGATTTCACAAATCCTTTTCTTGCTTTGCCCTTCTGACCCTGATAAGCCACTTAAACTCCTAATGTCCTTCAATTTTTGTAATACTCGTTTATAAAGTGTACTGCCCTGGGGATGCAGCTCAGCTCTGGGACTTATTCTTCACGTACCAGGGAGGGCTAGGATGTCTTTGGCTCAACGGTAAAGGGAAAGCTTGGACAGGAAGAATTTAAATTTTCTCCTTTCAGCCACAGATGCTGTGGAAAACATTGTGAGCACAGGCGCCAAAACTTACTAATATAAATGTATGTATTTAAGTATGTATTTTATATATGATTATAATATATATTAAATATATATTATAGCAGAGTTCAAGTACATTGGCTGATCTTGGATTGAGCCTAAAACCCTAAGGGGAAATTTCTTTATTGGAGGAATAGTAATAAACGTGACTCACCAGACACCATTATATGGAAGTACATTTCAGTATTGAAGAAGAGTTCAGACAAAAGAATCAAACCAGTCACCACTGCACACCCCTCTGCTCAAGTCAATCAGCGGGGATGTTCACACATGGAATACCATACAGCAGTGATGATGAACAAACTACAGATCCGCCCAACAGGTGCATGAATCTCACAAGCATTGTGTTAAGCAGTGGAAGCCAGACACAGTGTGATTCCATTCACATGAAGTTCAAAACCTGACACAACTCATCAGTAGTGCGAGAAGTCAGGATAGCGGTTACACTTGAGGGGAAGATTATGAAGGAGTATGAGGAGGGCTAGGGCTGCCTGGGCACTAGAAATGTGGTATTATTTTTATCTAGATGCTGATCACACAGGTATGTTCACTTTTTGAAGACTCATTAGGCTGTACACTTACGATGTGTGCTGTTTCCTCTGTGTATACTTCAATTTTTAAAAAATTAACTCATCAAAATCAATCATCACTGTTTCTTCTAAGCACTTTTCCCAAGCTCAGCAGTGTGCCAAGAATGCTGTCTGTGACCTCAAGAAGTTCTGGAATTTTAGTTCTGTCTTCTGTCCCCAGCCCTAGCCCTAGTTCTTTGGTTTTGTCTTTCTCGAGAAAGGATGCGCTCAGCACACTTCAAGCATGTGGCTCTGGACATAGCCGGCCGCGGTCGTGCCTCTCCTCGTATCCTGTAGAGCACTGGAGTTCACTGCAAAGAGCACCTGCTACTTGAAGCATTTCTCTGCACCAAAGAATCAGTCTATGTAAAGAAGCCAAGACTGCCCAATTCTGCTAAGCAGAGATTTGTTTTGCAAAGAAAAAACTCTTCTGTAACGTTTAGAATTAGTCGAATCAGATCTAGCTTGAGTTTTCATCAAGACGTGCGAATGAGTTCCCGTAAAGAAAAAGACATTACCTGCAGCTAGTGTACTGTTCTCTTTTTATGGTGGTGCCCTGGTAGGGAAGATGTCTCAAAGACTTTCTCTTTTTCTTTTATTTATATTTTTAACTTGCACTTCTCTTTTCATTATACTCTTCAGGCTTTATTGGCCCTTTTAAGGGCCCCTGCTTTGTGAGCTAATTATGACAAATGTTGATACAACATCTGTTCCTCCTATTTAAATACCTTCTATTCTGCCAGAACTCATCTTGAAGGCAGGTGTGTCGTGAGCACTCGTCTGCAGGTTAATGCAGCCTGTGGGAGACCTGAGGCAGGAGCCGCAGAGGAGCTGCTGAGGTGATACCTGCGTGGCCGGCCCAGCTCTCTTCACGCTTTGAGGAGTGGCAGCGCCATGCCCAAGTGGACCAGCACCCCGTCTTCCCCCTTCTAGATCGTTTCACACTTGATCTTCCAAAAACAGTCTGTTGCGCACGTGCATTTCATTGCAAGCCTAGGCTGCTCAGGTGTGGTCTGCGGTATTTACTAGTGACCGTGTTGGATGGACTGCGGGTCCCTCTGGAGTTGATATTCAGCTTCCCTTCCCCCAGGAGAGTGGAAATCAGGTTCCCTTTTGCCACTTTGATGCAAATAAGTGCTGGGGTAAGATCTTCATTTTTCAGCAGTTGGTTTTGGCACCTTCTTACCTCGACCTGATTTCTGTATCAAGATCCTTTCGTGAGAGATTACCGTGAGACCAGTAAGTTAGGAATACTGAACGGGGAAAACAGAGTCTGAGTTAAAAACACTTGTTTTCAAGTCTCCTCTCTGGATTACTAGCCTTGCTCACCTTTGCTGCAAGAGTTTCCTCACCTGAAAATGGGTATTACAGTAATAAAAAGAGGTAATTCTAGGCAGAATGTGATGATAAGGTAAAATCAGGTGACTTAGGGAACTTTTGGGGGTAGTGCAAATGTTTATCATCTTGATGGTTTCACAGGTGTATCCATGTGTCCAGACTCATCAGCTTGTACATTTGACAGATAGGCAGTTATGTATCAGTTACACTGTCATAAAGCGTAAAAAAGTAGACATTAGAAGATTTTTAGAAACTATAAGTTACTCTACAAATGTTAATTATTAATAATCCTTGTTTTTCTTTTTAAGAAAGCTAACAAATTTTCCTTGAGCAGAATGTCTTCTTTCAGAGGTAAATTTCAAGTTGGCAATTCATAGAGGTAGCTGAAGTCTGCTTCCTCTAGGCCGAGGTTTCTCAACTGTGGCACTGTTGACATCTGGAGCCAAAGCGTCCTCTGTCACAGGGGCTGTCCTGTGCACTGTAGGGTGTTAGCCACATCCCTGGCCTCCACCTCGGGCCTCCCCCCCGAGTGACAATCAAAAATGTCTCCAGACTTGGCTGAATATCTTCTTTGCGGCAAATCGCCGCTGGTTGGGAACCACTGCTCAAGGCCTAGGCCGTGTTCTTAGACGAATTTTTTTGTTACTCAGAGTCCATAATTATTATATCTAATTTCTAAGTTTGTGACAGGATCATTTATATTTTTTAAACAAGCTAAGATGGTAATAGAGATTTAGGCCTAAAACCGCCCCCATGCGCCCCATTTTCTAGTATAGAAGAGATTTGCCCGACCTGAAATATATTAACTATTTTTGTGTGTCCTCTTTTCCTTTAATACCTCCTGCCAGCAGCCACGTCTGATCTCATCCCCAGCATCTCAGCTGCTAGTCCCAGACATGCTTTGCTTGTTCAGTGCCAGAAGAGGCGGCCGATGCGGTGACAGACACGTGCAGCAGGGGAGGGAGGAGCAAGGGGTTTAGAGGAAGTGATCTTTGCAAGAAGTTCTTTTCATTGATGATTATGGGGTTTGCAAATGATCTATAAGTATTAGTACTTGGAACTGACCCTCTCATCCCCACTATTTCTTTTCCTTTAATTTATAAGAAGGATCCAAAGTGGATAGTGCCTGTGCCATTTAAAAATGCCAGTCAGCAGCTCGTTTGGCATTGTACAGATGGCCAGACTTTTTTTTTCCCTTTTAATCATTTTTCTATTTAATAAGTAAGTTGGAGGAAAAAATGACTTTTTAAAAAAGTAGGATATTAACTAGTGACACTGTTACTGAAAAGCAGACCCCCTATGCCCGGCACCGCATTGGCATTTCTCTGGATATTGTCTGCAGATAGGCCCAAGGCCATGTTGCCATGAATCAGAGCTCTGAGCCAAAGAAACGTCATCTATGTTGCGGATTTTGCAGCTATATGTCCTCAGGTTGCTCTGATGATAGCAAAGGCCGTCGAGGAGATTCCCCGTGTGCTGTTTCTAATGACAGTGACAGCTGTTTCCAGGCGGATGGAAAGTTGTTTCTGGACATCTCCTCTCCCTAACTCCACCCAACAGTGTCTTGACCATGTTTTTAACTCTTGTCTCTTCCTCAGAAATACCTCAGGGACTTTTTCAGTGTGATGCTTCAATCTGCGACATCTCCCCTACACATCGACAAAGTGGGGCTGACTCTTTCGAAACACACCATTTGTGAGTTCTCGCCGTTCTTCAAGAAAGGAGTCTTTGACTACAGCAGCCACGGGACCGGGTAGAGCTGGGGGTGACACAGGAACCACCAACGCAGTGCCTTCTCGTCGTTGCAGCAAGCCTCCCGTGCAGGGAAGCCTCCCGCGCGAGGTCTGGGCGTGCCTCCTCCTGCTGCAGGCAGACATGCGGCAGCCAGCCTGGCGCGCCTCACGAGTTCCTTCCTAGTGCCTGAGTTTGGGACTGGGATGCTTTGCTTGCTGATGGTAACCCTGACAGGCAGCTGTTGCTGTTCCATTGCGGTTGAATGTGGCCTTTTCCCCATAGGGCTTCCTTCTCATTGCACAGCGGAGTCCATCCCCTGTGGCAAGATGGACGTGGCTTGATATCTTGGGCTCTCTCAGCCAAGCCAACCTGGAACCTCCCAAAGTGGGGGGCTTACCAGACCTCCCTTCAGTGACTTTCTTCTGGTTTCCTCTTTCACCAAAATACACTCTTATTTTTTGTATTCCTTCCATGTGGCTGGCTATATCCTAAGAAAAGCATTTTAAATTATTTCATCGTATTTTTTCTTTTTCCCCGTGTTTGTCAGAACTTTTGTATAATACCTAAACACTGATGTTTACACAGAATTTCATATTCTGCAAAACGGATTTTCGGTCCAATCATGACTGGAGTCTTCCCTGCTTGACACATTGGATGTAGGTGACATCACTTAAAACGTCTGTAAATCCATACAGATAGGATGCTTGTTTAATCTTGAATATTCAAGAAAATTTTCCCAGATGTAAATGGCTACTGTGCATTCTCCAGCTTTCTCTGCTAAGCACAAAATGAGCGCATAGCTGAATGCATATTTTTAAACATTATTTTGTTCACATTTTGATTACAGAATCTACTGGATCTTTAGCTGAAAGACTAGAATTTACAGTACCTTACTAATGATCCCTTAAATTACTCAGGACTTAATGTAGCACTGCACATCCATGTACAGTAAAACGGCTTTGTTTTACTAAAGAGAAAAATGTGAGTGGAAAAAATATATATGTGGTATATATTGAAATGTATATAATTCTACCTATAGATTTATACATGTACACACTCCTGTACAATAGTATCAAAATATATAATCATTCACACCAAATTTATTAAAGGTATTTGCTTTTTCAAAATTGAAATTGAGCTGCTATTAATATTAAATGAAGTTATGGAATCTACCCCGTAGCTCAGTTTATTTTAAGTTTGCGACATGATTATTCCTACTGGTCTGTTTAAAAATTTATCTAATACGCTTGGAAAGATACATAATGTATAATTTAGCATTTGTGTTGCAGAAGATGCAGTTTAGTAGCGATTGAAGTCACAAATGAATGGGTAACAAAACATGTTTGCATTCAGTCTTCTAGAATATGCCTGCACAACAGAGCTCTCCAACCTAAAAAATATGTTTGAAGATGCAATTGTGCCAATAAGGGGAAAAAATGTTACTGCACTAATTAGATATCATAGTTTAGCATGAAAAAAATGAGGACTTTAAGAATTGCTACAGGAAGGCTTGCTTTTGTCTGGAGTCCTGATTACAGACATAGGTTTAGGGGCAGTTCCTACTAGAGAAGTTAAACCTAGAGATTAAAGGCTAAAACCGGGATGATGATAATTAACCCTAGGTCATTCATTTCAAAGAAGTCGAAGAAGATTGTCCCTCGTTTGCTGAGTAAATTAAATGATTTTCTTCAGCCGACCAGATAATCTATCTCCTGCCCTTTGGACCTATGTCGGAGGCCGGGCTCAAGGCAAGCGTTTCAGTGAAGTCACACAGGTGCAATAATGACTTGGCAAGAATAATTAGACATGTATTTGTCAGATGTGCAGGAATGAGAAGATCATTTGATCCAATCCCCATCTGAAGTAATTAGTGCTGAGTTTGGAGTTCAGGCATGAGCTGGCTCTGGCTGACGCTGGCTCCAACGTAAGGGAGTCATTTCACCTCCCTGAGCCTCAGTCTCCTCATCTGAAAATGAAGCCGTTACACATGGTGATCTCTAAGTTCTGCCCTAGCCCATGGTTACAAGCAGAGGAGTAACTGCTTCAGTTGGACCAGTTACGTCCCTGGTGTGGGGATGTGAAGTACAAACTTCTAATTGAACTTGAAGGCAGCTTGATTTGAATAGAATATGAGGGGGTGTTGAAAAGGCAATGGAAAGTGCCGCCTAAACAAATAATGGAATCTCTTTCTGGAGTGAAGATAAGACAGATGACAGAGTCAGGTTGACAAAATTGAAGCTTTGTTAATTCGGACTAGTTCAAAGGAGCAAAAGAAAATTAGCAAATGTGTATTTTCTTCCTTTCAAGGGCATCAAACAACAAAGTAATGCTAACCTGATCACTGCAGGCAGTTCAGATGGAGGTGCCAGCAACTTATAAATATTTTTGTAGTCAGTTGGACAAATCTAAGGAACTTAAACAGAATTCTTTATTTAAGTAGTTTTAGCATGTTCTCCTAGGTCTTGCTTATAATATAATAAAATATGTGCGCCAGACTTGTTTTATAATCACAAGTAGTATGGTAACCTTCAGCCTGGCTCCCACCCAGACCTTGCTGTTTCTGAATTTAAAAGATTCAAATTCAACCCTGTGATTGATTTTGGCATGTGAATAGGGAGTAACCAAGTCATGCTGGCTCCCTAATGACAGGCATCTAGAAGATTCTCTGGCCCATCATGTGGAGATGCTTTGAAGATTCATGAGCAGGGTACCCAGGCCCCAGGGCCTCTTCTGTTTACACTTGTGTGCAGAAAGAGCTAGTTCACTTGACCCCGTCTACCCACTCAGTGCTCTGGACAGTATGTGCTTGGGGGTCTGGGCAGAAGCAACCAGAAGCTTTCACAGCTTAGAACATTCGTGACCTTGGAAGTATAGCTGCTGCGAGGTTGCCGTCCCTAGCCTCAGAGCTGGGGCACGTTGGTGTACTGGGTTCCACTTTTAAAGACGAGACTTTTTCCCCCAGACACATCTCCAGCACACAATATACACGCCCCACCGTTTCCTCACATGTGCTCTCAAAGGTGGACAGCAGTGTTGTGTTGTGACCCGGCTCCTTATCTACCACAAGGCAAGCCTCGTCCCCTCAGAGGAATGTGGGCAATAATTCAAGCCTGACATCAGAGAATATTCAGAGACGTCCTGCTTCCCAAACAGTTGTGTTGGAAAGAGGTTTTTAAATACACTCTCTCTCACAAATGCTTGAAACGATGCCTCAAGGTGTCATGAGTCCAGAGTTGGACATTTCTGCCGCGTGAGGCCCTTGTGCTCCCATATTCCTACACACACGTGCAGGAGTGGTTCAGATCAGACTTTGCTACTGGAAAGGCCTATTTTTGTTTTGAATAAGAGGAGTAAGGAAATTTAGGTAAAATAACTCCATGGCAAAATCAACTGCTTCAATTTAAATTATCATGACAGGTGATATATGTTTTGGGAAAACTAATAGCCATTAATCTAAGACTCATTCTTGGCAAATTAAGCCTCTGTATTGCTCCTTTAAATGGCAGGCTCTTTCCACGTGCAAGAAGAGGACCTGGCTACTGACGTTTTTTCCTTCTGTTTAGAGTGCTTTTCCAATGATAATACGTTACATGGATAATGATTCTGTGCTGTTCAAATTTTGAATTTCGCACATACAGAATTATTTCCAACAAATCCATTTCTTATTATAAATTTCTAAAGCATCAAGTTTCAGATTGATCCTACCGTAGTACCTGAGCGTTATCTGGGCGATATTGGTATTGGCCAGGCTGTTGCCTTCAGAAGGCTTCTTCATTTGCAAACCAGTAGAAACCTGTTACATTTTAAAATGGTGGGAGAGACAAAAAGGGAGTTGACTGAACTCAAGCGGTTCAAGGATATGAGCTTATCCTTGTTTCCTGCAAATAGCATTCGCATGCACTTACACACTGTGGAGTTTCAGGCACTAAGCTGCTGTCTCCTAAGGTTACGCCATGCCTTTCTAGAAGGTTCTCCCTTTTGTGCATCTCTTGCAAAATGAGTAAATACAAAACGTCCTTTCTTTTACTATCTCCTCTGGCACCCCTTTATTTGAAAATTAAATAATGAAGCTTTTTTCCTAGGGGTTACCTCTCCAGAAACTGACTCTTGCATGAGAATTTGAGATTCATCAATTTGGTTTTGCTTCTTCTCTATTGCTGGAAAGGCAGAATCTTCCCCATTCAGAGAGAGGCAAATAGATGTCTTTGCAAAAAGAGGCACAAGCCATCTCTTTTTAAGCACTTGAAATGGGGAGGTACACTAGGTACAAAACTAGAAATGCAAAGAGGAAAATGCGTCGGCAGAATGCAAAAAGCCCCGTAGGGTTAGCAACAGAGCTGGTTGGTACCATTAAAGCAGGTCACCAGCAAGAGAGAAACCTTTCTCCAGAGTTTAAATCTGGAAGAAAAATATATGTGCAAAATGTAGTTAGACATCATTGACAGCAGAGTTATTTTCCTCCAAGTGTCACGAATCCTTATGCACAATGTTTACAGAAGTGTTTGTGTCTTTCCAGTAGCACTTAAAGTTGTGCCTGAAAACTTCTCACTAGAGAACAGCCTGAGGGTCTGTTATTCCTGGGGCTCCTTCTTCTCAGACGCGCAGGAAGGACGCGGAGGAGGGGGACGGGGAGTCTGCAGCTGCTGCCTCAAAGCTGCCGGGGAACAGCTTCAGAGAGAGGAACCACGGTGGATGTAATACCAGTTATGGTGATGAAGAGCGTCATTAATAGTGGCACTTGGGTTCATTCTAAACTCTCAGCTTTTCTCCTGAAAACCAGCTAGAAGCCATGGAAAAGAAGAGGGGGTGAGGCAGTCATAAATGACTTCTTTTTTGTTTATGGTGTTTTAAACCCTAATTTCAATGAATGTAATAAAAGTCGATTCATAGAGGGTGCAAGCCTTTGGTTGCAGAGTAATGTTAAAATAGTGGCTATTTATTTTTTGTAAGCGGATGGGGAAGGCATATTTACATTTGTAAAGGATTTTCCATGCCTTCTGATACAGGGCAGCAGCCTCGGTGCACCCATGTGTAGACTTTTTTTAGTAAAGAATTCGTGACAAAGAGGGCAGCACTCCCCTTGGGTCTGGAGCATGGAGTGTCCTTGGGTGACGACTCAGCTGAAGAGCTTGCGGTCCACTGGGCTCGCTGTCTGTTGGATGTGTTGCCCATGTGTACAAATCTGATCAGAAAACTGGTGCCAGCTGGTCCGGCCCCCACTGCAAACACCACCGCCTTGTCCCCAGCACGAGGCCTCCCCTCCTCCTTAGCACCCAGTGTAGGCCATTCTTCTCCCCACTGGTCCCTCTCCTGCTCCGTACCCCTTGGGGGCTGGGAGAGGGAGGGGCGAGCACAGTGAGGTGAACCTCAGGAAGTTCATAAGGTATGGATGACGCTTGCCCTACTTGAAGCCACTTGTGTAGACTCGTGTCCCAGCCACTGCCCCAAGGTGCTTTCTACAGTGGGGATGGTGCAGGGAGGATAGGCCCAAACTCTGGCCGTTCTTGTGTCTCCACTGGCCACATGCTAAGTGTCAAGGTCCTAGTGAGAGAGCATGGCACAGAGAGTGTAGAGCAAACTGGCTGTGCTCTCCTTATTCCTGGTTGATAGAGAACTGGCCTGCTCATCAGCGGTACCCCACACTTCACCGTTCAGTCATTCCACTCATGAGCATCTTCTATTGCCCGGCACGGGACCAGGCCCCCCGCACAGTGGTGAGCGCAGACAAGGGCCTGTCCTCAGAGAGCTCTCATTCCACTCACAGCCAGACCAATAATTGCATAATTACGTGATAATTGCAAATTGTGATAATTGTTACAAAGGAAGAGTAGAGGGTGTAGGAGAGAATGTACTGGAGAAATGAGCGAACCTGGGAGGCTCCGAGGTTTCCTCGAGCAAGTGACATTTGAGCAAAGACCTGAGTGATGAGGAGCAGTGAGTGCCGGGGAGGCAGCGAGATTGCCTCAAATTGAGGAAAGAGCATGCGGGAGGGAAAAAGCTCATTGTGGCTTTAACAGGAAGAGAACGTCAGAGACAGTGACGGATTGGAGAGGGGGACAGCGGCCAGGTGAAAGGGCACCTGAAAGGTGCACACCAGAATTTTGTAAATGGGGTCATGTTCCCATCAGCTGTCACCATTTTGGAAAGATAGTCCCGGGGGAGGAAGATAAGAGCTTGTGCAACAAGGCCTCATGTTTTAAAATCACATGAAATTGAGAGAAGTGAATTTCCTGATGAAAGACACGTGAACAACCAAGGGACAAGTTCAGGGCCAAGGGTCCTTTCCCATGCCATCCAGAGGCCGGCTGATCTCCTCCTGTGCTTTGACCTTTGGTGTGTTTGGGGTTCTGAGGTGTCAGAGGTTCTTGCCATCAAGAAGCATGGTCTCCCCAGACACTCAGATGCCCAGTTGGGGTGTGTCTAAACCTTGTCCCGCAGTAGCCGGCAGCCCACGGATAGTTCACGTCCTGTCTTTGGGCTCCTACTGAATCCTTGCTTTGTAAATGGAAGCACAGGGAGCCCCACGCAGGCGCAGCTGACCCGAAGCTACGTGCTGGTTGTGGGGCTCAGTTTATGACGTAGGCCGGCAATTTCATAGGAGCACTGTGTCCTCCTCAAGCCTGGGGATGCCAGGACCTGCAGCCCCATCCCCATATCAAGTTATTTCTTGCTGAGTCAGTGAACTTCCCACAAAAGCAAGAGGCCATGGGGCCCAGGACACATCTCAGGTGAGGAGACGGTGCAGCAGGAATGGAGGGTTATGGGTTGTGCTCAGCCTGACAAGGGGGCCCTCGCTGTGTAGTGGCCCCCATGTATCTCAAATGGCCAGGCCCACACGCCTTCTCTTCAAGGGGACGATACCCCTCAGCTGTTCTGGCTCAAAGGCCTCCATTCTCAGAGTCAGAATGGGCAAGTGTGTGCAGAAGCAAGAGTTAATTTTGGGGGAGGTGGAGGTGGGGATCCCTCAGAGGCAGTCTCCCTAGTAGCCTTTGTCCAGGGACAAGTCTACTGAGGTTGAAAGCCAGAAGAAGGAGGAAGCAGGACCTCTAGAGCCTTCTAGCTGCACATGAGGCTTCTTTTCAACATTAGGTAAGTTGGCATCCTGCTGCCTCTGACGAGTGCCATGCCTTCTCGGTGTGCCACCTCCTTACACATGTGGCTGTGACCTCAGTGAGCTCTGAGGGCTCCTGCCTGAGAGTCTCAGAGACCTGTGGGGATGGCAGGAGCCCTATGAGTTTCCCAGAAAACCATGAACATTCTGCCACCAGCAGCCAAACTCTTGTTGCATCTTTGAGCCAGGCAAAGCATGGAAGCAAAGTCTCCAACTGTTCCAGCAAACCTGCCAGTAAGGCAGCAATCACTGTGAATGAGGAATGGGTTACAATCCATGTGAACCCAAGAGAGCACAACTTTAGCACGCTTTTAATACCTACAGAGCATCTGTGTCACTTAGAGCGGCTGGAATAGAGGGGCGAGTTATTTCTTGCATTTTTTCCTGTGCCTGTGGCTGGGCAGAAATTCCATCAGTTGTACCCCCTTGTGGGACATTCTCCAAACTCCCAGCAAAACCTCAGGTCATGAGCAGGACAGCATTGCACCTAGCTGGAGACAAAAGGATGTCAGAGCTGGAAGGAGCCTTGAAAACAATGTGGATCCAGGATCCATGCTGGATCCAGAAAGACAATACAGAAGTGAATGGAGAGGACACGCTCCACCGATAGAAGTTCAGACTGTGTTGTAGAAGCACACACACAGGCACCAGGCGAGCCTCTCACGTCTAGATGCTGCCCTCCGCCCGTGGTTAGTATTTGCAATCTCTGAAATCCATCTCTTGATTTTACTAAAGGTAAAGCAGCTTGCAGGAGGTTGTGGCTCACCCAAGTCACAGAGCTAGTTGGGACCTGAGTCTCAATGTCCTGTGTTAACACTAGGCCCCCTGCCACTGCTTGGATTAGAGGAAAATGCATCAGTCATGGGTGTGTCAAGAGATGGAGATCACACCAGCTATTTTCATAAAGAGAATTTAAAATAATTAGAGTTAACTGAAAAGGTAAAAACAAGAGAACTCCAAGGTATCAGGAGGTAGTAACCACAGGAAGCAGCTGCCACCTCGAGGTCTAGGGGAACGTGAGAAGGAGGTTGGAATTATTCCAACTTAGAAGTGTGGAGGAAAGGCCCCCACAGAGCTGAAACTGCAACCCCCAAAGAGGATTGCAAACAGTGCTGGTGCTGGTTTCTGAGCTGGGGGCAAGGTCCTGTGGGGCTGGGACCCCGGCCTCTGGGGAGGGGGTGCTGGCATTTCTGAGAGTCAGGTCACAGTGAAGCTTGTTGGCAAATGCTGGGAACACTGCAAACTGGATTCAGCTGCTGCTGCTGGGGGGCAGGAGTGAGGCTGAGGTAACGCCCACAAGAACAGGAAGTAATCTAATTAACAACAGGAGGCAGACAGGAAGTGTTGCTGGGATGATGCTCACGGGAACAGAAAGCAAAAGGAGCAAGTCCTTTCTCTTGACTCCAGCCTTGTGGTCTCCCCCTAGTGCCCTGACTAGCCAGAGCCTAACTGGGAGCAGCTGGCAAAGCAGAAATAAGTTTTGCCGAGTCCCAGCCCCAGCATCCCAGAGTGGGGTAGACAAGGATAGGCTTGGAGCTGGGAGGTAAGTGCTCACTAACTGGCCCCCTGAGCTTTTGTTCCAGTTGAAGCCTGAACCTAACACTCATCAGCTATCAGTCGATTCTGGGAGAACAATCTGGAATCTATGTCCCCCAGCCCCTCACCACAAGCCATCACCAGGCATCCTTGAGTTGCTGTCTTGAGTTGCATCCAATTGCTGGGCAAGGAACATTCAAGTCTGGGAGTTAATATGCATGGCCTCTGCTCTCTGGGAGCTTATCTGCAAAGGTAAAATTTGTTCCAAACCTTTTTCAGGTGGTCTAAGAGACTGGACACTTTTCTCTCTCGAAGCAGCCATGGCCATGTGGTGCCTGCATGGTGCAATGCTCATCACCCGGGAAATGATACCACGAGCATCTCCTGCCTCTCCTGGACTTTTGAAATGGAAAGAATTGTTCAAAGACTGCTTTAAAAGGCAAGGAGCCACAACATCCTAGGACACCCATCGCTGGACCAAAATGATAGTTGGTTTTTGGTTCTTCTTTCTCTCTCTTTTTTTTTTTTTTTTGTGAGGAAGATTAGCTCTGAGCTAACATCTGTTGCCAATCCTCCTCTTTTTGCTGAGGAAGACTGGCCCTGGGCTAACATCCGTGCCCGTCTTCCTCTACTTTATATGGGACGCTGCCACAGCATGGCTTGACAAGTGGTGCATTGGTCTGTGCCCGGGATCTGAACCTGCAGACTTCAGGCCACCGAAGCGGAGTGCACTCGAACTTAACCACTACAGCACTGGGCCAGCCCCTGGTTCTTCTCTTACATGACCAAGAAAGTTGCTTTGGTAACTAAGAAAATCGATTTGGGAGGATTTGCTCTAATTCCATGGCTGTGTAAGGTCGAACTACAGTCTGAGTAGGCCCTGCAGGCATAGATGAGGATGTTTCTAGAGCATCAGGCAGAGAAGTAAGCTTCATGGTCCATAGCTTGGGGACTCAGAGTTTCTAGCTATGGATTAAATGCAGTGGTTCCTTGTGGTCTGTTTGCAGCTGGCAATAGCGCCCTCACTAATCTGTATTGGAATGGCCTCTATTCCCTGTGGATTCTCCATTCAAGTTAGGCAGCTTCGTCTCTTCTACCTGAGCCATCTGAAGTTCTACTCACCTGAGAAATGACTTCTCTGTTTATCCACATGACAGGCGAGATCAGCCATAACATTCCTGGCACTGAACCATGACATTGACCTTGGGACACCTGAGACGGCTGTGTTCCTGCCTGTTCTGAACTTCAGAACTTGAGAATAGCTATTTTCTGAAGACATTTAACATCCCGTGAGCGAAGACATGAGTGGTGTAGTCGTGGTCTTGTTTTTCCCAGTCTCTGGTTGGCCTTTCCACGTGACTGCTTTTCTCATAGGAAGGCCAGTTCTACTAAGCCATGGATTCCAAGAGTGGTCTTCCCATCTGAGCTTTTCTGCTTACCTATGCCAGGAGGTAGATCTAAGGGCAGTGGGCAGGGTTGGGTAGTGGTGGAGTCATGTGGGAAAGGAGTTCTGCAAGAGAACTGGCCAGAGATTCCAGGATCACAAGAAATAACTTTGATGGCATAGAAAAGCCTTCTGGAATAGCTGGATCATATGGTAGTTCTATCCTTGATTTTTTGAGGAATCTCCATACTGTTTTCCATAGTGGCTGGACCAGTTTGCACTCCCACCAGCAGTGTATGAGAGTTCCCTTCTCTCCACATCCTCTCCAACACTTGTTGTTTCCTGTCTTGTTAATTATAGCCATTCTGACGGGCGTGAGGTGATATCTCATTGTAGTTTTGATTTGCATTTCCCTGATAGTGATTTTGAACATCTTTTCATGTGTCTGTTGGCCATCTGTATATCTTCTTTGGAGCGTTATTCACAATAGCCAAGACTTGGAAGCAACCTAAGTGCCCATCAAGGGACGAATGGATAAAGAAGCTGTGGTATATATACACAATGGAATACTACTCAGCCATAAGAAACGATGAAATCCAGCCATTTGTGACAACATGGATGGACATTGAGGGTATAATGCAAAGTGAAATAAGTCAGAGGGAGAAGGTCAAATACCGTATGATTTCCTTCATTAAGTAGTAGATAATAACAACAATAAACAAACACATAGGGACAGAGATTGGATTGGTGGTTACCAGAGGGGAAGGGGGGAGGGAGGAGGGTGAAAGGGATAATTCGGTACGTGTGTGTGGTGATGGGTTGTAATTAGTATTTTGGTGGTGAACATGATGTAATCTATGCAGAAATAGAAGTACAATGATGTACACCTGAAATTTTTACAATGTTATAAACCAATGTTACTGCAATAAACAAAAAATTAAAAAAAAAAAAAAAAGAAAAGCCTTCTGGCTCTGGGGCTAAAAAATATGTAAATATTGTAATAAAATCCTCAAGAAGTGAAATGAATCTTTAATACTTGCTTGCTTTCATATCTCACCCCCCACAGCCAGCCCACAATGGCTGGACTGGTGTTCATCTGTCTTCTTCTTTAAATGGATGCTGTCCAGGAAGCTCAAAGAACTTCATTTATTTTCGTTAAATTTACTGGTATCAATGACAGACGATCAGCTCATCGGCGTAAGAGATGACAAGTGGTTGAGAGTACATCTGATCACAAAGAGAGCTTCATCTTGTGAAGGTGCCAGGAGCGTGAGCTGTGACGGTCTCTGTTTGCCATCTGAGAAATATGCTGTCACAGGGCTTCTCAGTGGAGACAAGCCAAAACCAGACCTATGAATCCAAGGGAACTCAATTAAAAGTGAGGTTTTTCAGAAGGGGAAGTCTGAATAGATACAACATGTTTTAAGCCATCTCTATAATTAGACATTATCCACTTGGTAAAGAGGAAATGGCAAAATACAGGTAATTCAGAAAATTTGGTCAAGCACTTAAGTTCATGATCCTCCTCCACCAGCCTTGTAACAAAAATCTCTAGTTCAGAATCTACTAATTAGAGTTGTGCCCCTTTTCTGTGAGCTGGAAGAGCTGTCTCAGAAGGCCTGGAGGGCACACACAGAATGGCCTCATGCGCCATCTTTGCACCCCGGTGTCGAAGAGTTGTGAACAGTGGGATGTATCTTTTGAAGCTCAGGGGAATTGCTGCTTCCTGAAAATCCCCTGCTTTCCTGAGGGAAATTCAAAGGCGGAGACAGACTTACTGTGAAGTTGTTTAAGCTTAAGCATCTCACATGCCTGGGCTCCTTCCAAGGTCCCTGGATTCTCCTGTGAAGACCTAAGGAGGAAGCGGCAGCCCTGCCATTCACGGGAGGTGGCGTGGGTGGGAGAGTTCTGCCCAGCTTGAGGATCACCCCCATACCTGGTGGCCCTACCAGCACTGCGGCGCAGCCCGCAGGCTGCCTCCATCCCCCAGAGCAGCTGCAGAGGGGGGTTGGGGGGGATGGGGCGAGCTGAGCTGGACCAGCACTACCCAGGCCGAGGCCCGAGGGGCTGGCGCTAGGGAGATGGAAGGGCTGGTGCTCTCCCAGGACCTGCCCTTAGGCAAGAAGCACTGCCCACAAGATGTGGCATTGCCACTAACAAGTTGTGACACCAAGAAAAGCCTGACTATCTTTCTGTTGTCTCTAAAGATGATGTTACCTCATTGTCTGATGTAGAGGTGATCAAAGAAAATGCAGCAAAAGAAACCAGTGGTGGGAAAACTGGTGGGAAACCAGTATTATAGAACTAGGCCAAGCAACAAATCAATAATGACACTTTAATATAATTACTGTAAGACTCCTTTTATGTGACAATCTCAAAAAGGCAAACCTCAGGGAAAGGAAACAGATCTGTGGTTGCCAGGGCCTGGGGTGAGGTGGGGGAGGGGCTGACCATGAAAGGGCAGTGCGGGGGAACGTTTTGGGGTGAGGGGACTGTTCTGTATCTTGACTGTGGGGGTGGTTACACACCGTATGTGTTGGTCAGAACTTATAGAACTGTACATTGCAAAGGGTGACTTTCACTGTATAAAAATTATGCCTCATATATATATTCAGTAATTTAGTCAGTAAAGGGTATTGACTGACTGACTATTCCATACCATGCCTGTTTCTTTTTCCTTTGTATCAGACAGCTAACCGTCCTGGGAGAAAAATAAAAACAGAACTTCACCCTCCAAAATCCAGTTGTGAGCCTAGGACCCCGGGCCTGACTGGCATGGGGACATGGGTTTGTTTGCAAATCTGTCTCCTCCCATTAGCCTATCAGCGTGCAGATGGCAGGGAACATTCCATGGCTTATTCTACATACAGCAGGTGCTCAATAAAAGTTGTGGAATAGAAGATAGGGATGGTGGTTCATTGCCCAAGCCAGAGGGAGCCCTCCTCCCTCTCCCACCACACTCCCTTTTCTTTCTCTTCCTTCCTCCCTCTCTCCCTCTCCATCTTCCCCTCCCTTCCTGTTCCCTCCCCAGCCCCATCCCTGCTAAAGGGTTTCCGCCATCTTGCAGCTAAAAGACCATTGGCCCAGGTCAGCGTGGTTCTTAACAGGAATACAGAAGGGTTTCTTCCCAGCCCTACAAGTCTCTAGAAAGACTCCCAGAGGCAGGATATCAGAACTCACCAGGAAACACCAGCAATTCACCAGGAAAGTGACAGAGGGGCTCTTGAGGCATTTGGAGCAGCATGCGTGCAGGAGTGGAAGACGAGGATGACCTCAGTGTGTTAGGGGTCCATGGGGACCCAGCATGGTGAGGCTTCATGGAGGGGTAGGGTGAATGCTGAGGCTGCTAGGGCCATGTTAGAAAAGCCCCCAGTGAGGGGTTAGACTTCATCCCAAGTTTGGTAGGAAATACAAGACATTTAGTAACTGTCTGGAAGGCTTCAAGTTCCCCGTCTGACTCCCTCCTGCATGGTGAGTTCTGGGAGGACCACATTCTTCTGTTCACCATTGGTTCCACTAGTTCAGTGCCCAGCATGTTCCATGGTTATGAAGTTGAACTGGTGTGTGTGTTGGGGGCTGGGGGTTGGTGATGACTAACATTCTATAAACCTCCCTCAGGCTACTGCTTGGAAATGGACTAGGGGGCCAAAGTGGAAGAAGGGAGAGGGCACTGCAGGTAATGGGAGCCTCCCCTGGGGTGGCCTCTGTGGGGATAGGGCACTGCAGGTGATGGGAGCCTCCCCTGGGGCGGCCTCTGTGGGGACAGAAAGACAGAGTGGGCATCCACAGAGGGGAGATCAACAAGATTTGATGGAGGAGCGTCAAAGGTGATTCCAAAACAAAGCTGATGAAAAAGAGCACCGCGTTCTAAAACTACGTTCTGGCCTAAATCCTTGGGCCTTTTAGTATTTGGCAGGAAAGGAAGAGTCAAGTTTTGGGTTGATTGACCTTCCTTGCTTCAGCATGAGCAAACTGGAGGTGCTACCCTCAAACCCCAAAACCCAAAAGGTGGAGAGCTGCTTCCCGGCTTCTAAACGTATTGTTATTTCTTGTTTTGGTAAAAGGCCCGAGCGGATAGCAAAGGGAAGGTTTATAACCAGAGGCTCACAGACATTCCAGATGCAACGGATGCCTGTGTCTGTCTGTGGGACACGGAAGAATGGAGACAGCTGGGTTTCTAGGAAGTCTGGAAACAGCAAACTGCAGCCAGATGGCCCCAAGCTGGGGGACCATCACGGTATACTGGAGCGTGAAATCAGATTTTGGAGGGAGAGGAGTGCTTGGTTTGGCAGAGGCCTGGGAGGCGGGCGATTCTCAGCCAGAGGTTTGTGTGGGCTCTCAGGCAGAGATGGCCTACAAACAACAAACCAGATGTGGGGTGAGGGAGGGAATGCACTGGAGTGCCTTAGTGCAAAGTCCTCCCACAGCCCCTCTTCAGCTCGGACACTCGGTCATCGCATCTTGTATGACCCATCATCAGACACTGTAGTGAGCCCATCAGTCCTTCCTTCTCCTTCTCTTCTGTCCTTGGCAGGCTCAGGTTTGGCCCAGCCCCTGAAGCCTGCTTCCTCACACTTCTTCTCTCCTTTCTACCCCTTCCCTCCACTGTTCCATCCAGGGACAAAATTTAAAACCCAGGCCTGGAGTCCCCAAGTACAGGACTAGCTAAGGCATTCTGATCATTGGGGTGGTTTCAATGAGCTCACATCCTTATCCAAAAAGCACATTTATGCAATTACTGGCTGGATAAGCAAGTCTGAGTTCCATAGGGCAGTGTTAATGAAGGGAAGACTGTGCATAGAGTGCAGCTCCGCAGGCATGGATGGAAGCTGTCATCCACAGGTGGAATTTCTTCTCTCTTTCTTGAAAATCTCAGTCCTGCTTTTAGGGCCTTCCAAAGGATTCATTCAGTCATGCCCACCCAAATTTTCCAAGACAACCTCCCTTACTTAAAGTCAACTGATTAGAGGTTTTAATTATATCAGCAAAATACTTTCACAGCAACACCTAGGTTAGTATTTGATTGAATAATTAGAGACTGGAGCCTCACCATCAAAAACCCATCACAGAGGCCTGACTCTCAATTCAGGGCTACCAGGCCCACCAAGCTGCCACTCAATCTGCTCCAAACCTGGAAAAATGCTAAGAGGTCTGACTTACTCTGCGGGCCAAATGGCATTCTTCCGAGGTGCCCCGGGCTGGGCTCTGATGCTGGGGAAGGGAAGCTAATGGTCTCCAGGTGTCTCTACGAGCATGAAAACAGTAACGGTGTCATTCCAGGGACTCGGCACAAGCTTAACTCATTGCCCCCCCACCCCCGCCCGGTTGATGAGAAATCTTGATTTGCTGTGATAACTCTGCTGAGATGCCCTAAGCTTGCTATTCTTTTTCCAAGATCCAGTCTGAACTATAAAACTATCCAATATGATTGGTGGGAACTTTTGACTCCAAAAACACAGCCCACGGTGAGCCAAGTCAGCCAGCACATTCACCCGAACAAGCTTCCTAAACTAGACTTTTAGATACTCCACAGGGTAAATAGTCCAGGAACTCACTCTGAGGATGTGCTTGAGAATATGGGCTGCCCAGGAGAATCTAGACTAGCTGGGCCTGAATGTGGCACGGATGTTGGTATGAAAGGATGCACATGGTGTTTGCATCAGAAACAACATAAAACAAAAACTGGGGAAAAAGTTTGCAACATATGTAACAGATAAAGAATTAATGACATGTAAATAACTCTTTAAAATTGACAAAAGGGATACACAATCTATTTCTTAAATAGCTATTTATAACTCTTTGATTTTTACACTGCCAAAGAATATGAACACAACTCCAACAAAAGAGATTTAAGTGGTCAATGAATATACCAATAGATGTTCAACTTTACTAGAAATTACAAATTAAAATTAAGTCATCACTGAGCTATCATTTGAGACACCTGAGGTGGATAAAGACTTAAAAAGGTTTCTGGTACCCTACTAGTGGACGCACGGAGGAGCAGAGACTCTGACTCTGCTGTAGGGATGTTGCTGGTGTTGTCTCTCTGGGGTACAGAATTTTTCAAAAGCCTTAATAATTTTCATGTGCTTTAACTTATCCATAGATTGTTTGTAAAGAACAATTATAAAGAACAATCCCTTACATCCCACATGCCCCATTGCAGTGTGATTTGCTATTCTCCCATCAGATATCTGGGCTCACCTGGAGACTCCCTTTGACCAATAGCATGCAGCAGAAGTGAATTAGACAACTTCAGAAGCTGGGCCTTAAGGAGTCTATCAATTTCCATTTTTCCCACCTTGGAACCCTGAGCCACCATGTAAAGAAGTCTGGCTATGTAACTGGAGAGACAACTTGGAGATAGAGGCTCTGGCTGATAGACAGGCTCTAGCCATGAGACGTGTGAGGGATACCAGTTTAGATGTCCTGGCTCCAGCCAAGGCTCCAGATGACTGCAGCCGTGTGAGTGATCCCAGCCAGCACCTCCCAGAGCAGAACTGCCCAGCTGAGCCCAGCCAGCCCACACAATAGCGAGGAATAAATTGTTGCTGTTCTAAGGTATTATGTTTTAGGACGGTTTGTTACATAGCAATAGACACCTGACACATATGTTTAGAATTCTACAAAAATAACGAGACAAATGCACAAGAATGTACAGGAACACTTATTGTAGTTCTGTAACAACAAAAATGCTGGGACAAAGCTGTAATGATGCCTGTAAATAAAGGAATAGCTTAATAAATTATGGTGCCTCTAGTATAGTGAAATGCAATGCAGCCACTCAAAATGAGAGTGCAGTCTGTATTTATTGACATAGAAATATAAACGTGATAAATTAAATGAAAAAAGCAGGTTATAGGAGAGTGTGAATAGCCTAGTGATGGAATGTGCAGGCTGCAGAGCCAGACTGAGTTTGAACAGTAGTCTCCAACCTGCTGTGTGACCTGGGGAAAGGCTCTGTACCATTCTGATCTCTCAGTTTTCTCATCTGCAAAATGGAGAGTCATCACAGCACCTGTCTGAAATTTATGAGAAATAAATGAGGTAATTAAGTAAACAGCTTATTAATAGTAAGTGTAAATTTAACTCATAGTAGGAGCTCAATTAGTAGTAACTACTATTATGATTATGATCCCATTATTAAAATATATAATTATTAATATAATATTAACATTAGTTTATTTCATTATATAATATTCATCCTATTAGATAATGTATTGTATTAATATTAATAACAAATAATAAAACTATATTATAAAAATATATACCTTTATATGTATACCTAAAATATATGTATTATACACACATATATAAAGTATATATATACATACACACACACAAGATGGTGGAGTTAGTAGAGATTTTATTTTCTTCTTTATTTTTTTTTCTATTTTCAGAATTTTTATGGTAGGCTATATATTTTATTTTTTATGCCCATTTCTAAGTTTTAAAAAGCCAACCAAGAAAGCATTTGTTTTCCACACGTCTTGATAATTTACTTTGGCTGTGTTTATGAAGCGCTCCCCTAGACTGTGTGTCTGTGTTCCTCACGTGTGATGCTGCTGTTCCAGAAATGAGGACCCACGATTGGTAATAAGCTCCAGTATTGTTGATCTAAACACACCACTTAACAAAGCCTTGAGTGAATCTGTACTTTCCACTAGAATCCACATTAGAACATCTTGTCTCCCCTAAACCTAGTGAAAAATTGCTTATGGAAATGTGACATACTATTTTTTTTTTTTTTCTTGTGAGGAGATCAACCCTGAGCTAACATCTGCAATCCTCCTCTTTTTCTGCTGAGGAGGACTGGCCCTGGGCTAACATTCATGCCCATCTTCCTCCACTTTATATGGGATGCCACCACAGCATGGCTTGCCAAGCAGTGCATCAGTGCTTCAGTCAGTGATCCAAACTAGTGAACCCTGGGCCACCGCAGCGGAGCGCGCACACTTAACGGCTTGCGCCACAGGGCCGGCCCCCCATTTTTTAAAATAGAGTCATTTGTAATGCATAAAATGTAGAAAATAAGTAGACAAAATCAATTTTTAGATTAATAAAGAACTTGTACTTTATTATATATTATTATGAAATTTAGGGGGCCAACCCCATGGCCTAGTGGTTAAAATCAGCATGCTCTGCTTCAGCGGCCTGGGTTCAGTTCCCGGGTACAGACCTATACCACTTGTCAACAGCCATGCTGTGGTGGCGAACCACATACAAACTCGAGGAAGATTCGCATAGATGTTAGCTTGGAGTGAATCTTCCTCAAGCAAAAAGAGGAAGATTGGCAACAGATATTAGCTCAGGGCCAATCTTCCTCAGCAAAAAAAAAAAAAAAAAAAGAAATTTATAATATTAGCACTAAAAGGTCCCTAAAGTATGGGATCTTTCTGGATGAACTTAAGGATTAGTTTTCAGCATTACAACAGGGATCCTTAGAAGTCTCAGCTAGTTTTTCCCAAGCTAATACATGGGACTAGCCTGAAGTCTGGGAGATGGAGTGGGATAAGGAAGGACCAGATGTGTAGGGGACTCACATCATGGATCATCTGAGAGGTGTGCTCTCTTTAGAAGCCCGCCATGGTTGTCCATGGTCAAATACAGACCATATCTCCCTTTTTGGAAATTTACACGGCATTTTATAATATTGAGATTTCCTATAAATGATGCAATAAAGAAATATTTTTATCCAAAATTTCCCAAATTGTTTGATTATGGAATATTTTTGTTTGTTGATTTGTTTATTTAGGAGGGGAGGGGAGGTGACTGTTGATAGAAGTAAGATCTATTATTATCTCACAGAACACACTCTAGTAATTAAGAGATGGATGGACTAAAGGATGGAGGGAAAGAAGAGAGGGAGGGAGAAATGAAAGAAGGAAGGAGGGTAGGAAATGACATAGGAAGGAAAATAAATAAGGTCCATCATTTCTTTTCTTTCTTTTTTTTTTTGTGAGGAAGATCAGCCCTGAGCTAACATCCATGCCAATCCTCCTCCCCTTTCTCCCTTTTCCTCCCCAAAGCCCCAGTAGATAGCTGCATGCCACAGCTGCACATCCCTCTAGTTGCTGTATGTGGGACGCCGCCTCAGCATGGCGGGACAAGCGGTGCGTCGGTGCGGGCCCGGGATCCGAACCCGGGCTGCCAGTAGTGCTGTTCACGCACCTGACTGCTAAGCCACGGGGCCGGCCCCCGAGGTCCATCATTTCTAACTCATGATTCCAAACTCAAGAATGCTCTGAAATCAGAAAGGTTTTTTTCCCCAAGTTTGATGCAGTCACATTAGCTGGCAAAACTTGACTGGAAGTGACATAAGGGTATTATAATCTCCATTCATCCCTCTCCGTGAGAATATTCCTATGTTTTGCTGCAGAAATATTCCTGTTAGACAATGGGGCTCCACCTCAGCCCCTGATGGAGTGTCACAGAATCTAGGATTGTTGCCTCGCGTTACCTTTTCCAAATCTGAAACATTCTGAATTCAGCTGGTTTGAAGGGATTTTGAGAAGGGATTGTGGACCTGTTTGACATCCATATTTTGCAGAGCCATTCCTATCAGGTACATTTACTTCCTCGCCTATGAAATGGAGAGAGGGCCTCCCAGGTTTGTTTTAGTGATTAAATCAGATAATACACGTCAGAAACGGGACACAGTGCGTGCTTTGAAATGCCCGCTGCTCTCTTCCCACTGTCTGCTGGCCTGTCGGCACCGGGCCCACCCGGTCAGCATCAATGCTTGGTGGTCCCTAGCTTTACCTGGCCCAAATCAGGAGGGCAGTGAGCAGAAGCCAAGATTGTGTCTGTCTGTTCCTCCCTCTGCAGAAACCCTGACATAATCACCACATACGTCACTTCTTCCACAACAAGCTATGCCCGGGCTTGTTTGGTTTTGCTTCATACAGCTTTAATGACTTCCTCTGTGTAAAACATACCATTTTAAATTAAAAAATGAAAAATTCAGAGGCAGATCTCCCGACCAGAGAGCAGCACCTTCCGCTGGTGGCCATGGCAGTGGAACGCATTGCCATGTTGGGGACTGTGCCTATAGGAGTGGGGTCATTACAAATGTTATGAATCTAAGCCTGCAGTTGTAGGTCCTGAGGCTGAAATCTTGATGAATGCATCACATAAACCCGATCGCTGCTTAAAAAGTCATCCTAGTTCATAAAGCTATTTAAGGGGACTCAAGTGTTTTGGGGGAAGGAACAGGAATGACAAGTCCCCAGTCTCCTTCTCCTTCTGTGTCTTGTGTGCTTTGAGGGTTAGGGATAGGAAGAGGAGCAGGAATTCGGAAGGAGTAGCTGAACGTATGGAAAGTAATAAAAAATAATCAAATATTATTATTTTTGTTCTTATTCATACTAAAATATTTCTTGTTCATACTAAAAACCAAGACTTTTAGAGAGAAGCCCTTAGGAGTCTGAGGGCTGATGACAAACTACTTTGAACTTCTTTGGAAATATGGAGCCCGGCTCAGATGCTCAGAAGTCCCCCAAGTGAAAGAAGAAGATCCCGGGGCCTAGACTAAGGAGGCGCTTGGATAAACAAGGTGGGGCCTGAGCTTCCGTGAGCTGCTGTCTGGCTTTCCTGCAAGGGCAGCTTCCCACCCTCTAGCCTCAGCTTCTGTTCCTCTTTGGTATAAAATAGTTATTCAACAGATCTTTACCGAGCACATGCAATGTGCCAAGTACTGTTCTAGACGCTGAGGAGATAATAGGGAAAAGAGCAGACAGCAGGGCAGGCCCCGAGCATCTGACCACTTAGATCTTGGGATGCTAAGCCAGGTAAGGTCTTCTGCTCACTATAAATGCTTTTTGTCCCCATTTCTCAGAGTCGTGGGTACCAGGTCTATCCCTTTGCGTCCCTTACCAGTTGTAGTGGAGATGGCTAGCTGACTAGGAAAATTTGTTCCCCACTTCCATAGTAACAGACTTGTAGCTAGGAAGTGGCTCCCCAGCCAGGCTCTTTATATCCCAGCTAGGTATGGACTGTGACTACTTCTAACCAATGGAATATACGTGGAGGTGATGTGAACCTTTCAAGGCCAGCGCTTTTAAGAAGTGCATGTACCTGCTCTATACTTTCTTTTCTTTCCGCAAGTGGATACAAACCATGACAAACCCCTAGAGGGTGTCTGTGTGCCCTAGAATCACCATATTGAGGAAAGCCACCTGCCCCAAAGAGTTACTGGGCAACAAATAAATTGCTACTATATTTATTTGTTGCTTTTTAGGGTATATTTGCTACAGCTGTTTAGTCTATCTTAACTAATACATATCCCCTGTTTCCTACTCTATAGGAGATCTATCTCTCTTCCAAGTTTTAATTTTTAACTCTTAAGAATCCTTTGCCTTTCTTTCATTTCAGCCTAGTTATCCTCATCCCCTCTAATTCTGTCTGCCTTTTTTTGTATATTTCCACTTCTCTTGGAACATATTTACAGTTGAGCTTCTTTTTCTTTTTATACATCTCAGAGCCACTTAAACCCCATTCTGATGCACATCTCAAAGAGATGGTTACCTTAATAAATAAAGATTTCCTAAAAATCAACAGAAAAATGGGAAAAGCATATAAATAAATGGTTCACAGAAAAGTAAATACAAATAGCACTGATATGAAAAGGTGCTACTTTTCTCAAAATAAGAGAAATGTGAATAAAATTTCATTGAGATACTTTTCTCAGTTAGTATCCTGGAAAAGATAAAGTGTATGTTAATACACTCTGTGGGCAAAAGTGTAAGGAAATGAGCATCCTCATATAATTGCTGTAGGGAGGTCAAATTGGTACAAGCTCAAAGAATGATTTGGCAATATTTATCAAAATTACAAATGCACTTACCATTTTGCTGAGCAATTCAATTTATAGGAACTTTTCTTACAGATATTTTTGCACGTACAAATTTATGCATGGTCAAGCTCACTTATTGCAGTTGCCATAATAGTAAAATATTTTTATACAACCAAGATGTCTATCATTGAGGCTGGTTAAATAAATTATGATTCATCCATGAGTAGGAATATTAAGAGCCTTAAGAAATAATGAGAAAGATCTTTATGTCCAGATAGAGATATATTAAGTGAAAGAAAGAAAGAAAGTAGAGGATAGTGTCTATACTACACTACTCTTTGGGTAAAAATATACATACGAACATTAAATGAATACACAAATATATATATGTGACATAGTATAATATATATTATATATACATGTATATGCCCATACACTATAGACATATGCTTGAGTATATTATAAATTTGCCCATATAATAATATATGTATATAGAATACACACACACACACACACACACACACACACACACACAAATATATAGAGAATACATTTGGGAAGCTGCACGAAAACTGGTAACTGTTTGCTATGTGGAGGAAAATCAGGTAGATGTGGGCAGGGGAAGGAGGGAATCCTTTCAGTGAGTACTCTTTATTTCTAATTTTGAACCATGAAAATGAGAAATCTACTAAAAAAGGAAAGAAAGGTATTTCCTAAATCTTTTTCTCTTCCTGTTGCAACTATTTACCCACTAGAGTCACTATTTGAGCTAGGACATTGGTTCTTAAACATTTTGGGAACTATGGTCACTTTTAATTCTGCTGAAATCCACAGAACCTCTCCTCAAAGAATGTACATGTGTGCGCACGCGCACACACACACACACACACAATTTTGTATTCAATTTCAGGGTACCCATGGACCTCTTCAGCTCAGTTACAAACTCTAGGTTAATAACACCTGTAAGAAAAAAAAAAGTAAACGGTGGAGGGCAAATGAGAGGACATTGTTTCTCACATCTTTCCCTCTCAGAAACTATACATATTGGTCATGTCCCACCATATTTATCTCATTGTTCTTTTTCTAGAACCCCCATCCTTGTTTTTCCCTAATTTTCTGGATTTCTTTGTGATTCCCCTTTAAAAAGAAACCTACATGGGTCGGCCCAGAGGCATAGTGGTTAAGTTCCTGTGCTCCGCTTCGGTGGCCCGGGCTCACAGGTTCGGATCCTGGGCGCAGACCTACGCACCGCTTATCAAGCCGTGCTGTGGCAGGCGTCAGATGAAAGATGGGCACAGATGTTAGCCCAGGGCCAATCTTCCTCACCAAAAAAAAGAAAAAAAGAAGAAACCTTCAAAAATGAGGCTAATTCTGTGATTACACTTTTTAAAACCTTCCCTTAATTTCCTACCTCTTCTTGGGAATTGATTTCCCCTGACACACTTTTAGAAACACACTTTTGTTCACCCCTGGGGCTCACTTTTGAACAGCTACTCTTTTTCTTGTCATTGAATTGATTTAGTGTAAGCCTTGTTTCCCTCTTTCTTTTTCTATTGGTATGGTTTCTGTAATCCGAATTTGGAAAGATTTTTCTTAAAATGAAGCCCAAAGAACCACTATTTAAGTTCCTTGTCCCTTTTTTCTTACTTATAGATTATTAATTACAGAGACTCTTCATTCTCATTATCTGATACTCATAGAATCTCTTGTGTGATAGAAAGAACCCAGTACGGAACTAGCATATAGTAGGTGCTCAATAAAGGATAGTGTCTTTCCTTTGCCCGTCATTTCAGCACAGAGGGCTCCAGACTGCTGCATGGCCTCAGCCTGTCTGCAGTAGCACCCACCACCTTTCCTGAGGTCAGTGCACTCAGGCCACACCTGTCGCTGGTACCCGGGTAAATAGAATCTGAAGTCCATGGCCTCACATTCAGGAGTGTTACTCTGACTCCCCTCACTACACTGCCTCCCATGTGGGCACTCTTCTTTCTGGTGTTCCTCTCAAATCTGCCCTTCAGCATGGGGCACCCAGTTCTCTAGATGCTGGGAATGTTGCCTGGTGATGGCTCTCAGCTGAGTCCCTCCCCCCAAAATTGCACTTGGCTGAGGGGAGCCTCCTCCCCAAGACTAGGACCCTTCCCTAGAGGCAGTCCACATCCAATGACTGCTCAATGCGGGAAGTGCAAAGGGCCGGCCTCTCGCCTCGGTTCAGAGTAACATGGAAGGGCTGTCCAAACTCTAGAGATCTTTGTGGGATGGGCTGAGGCTGCTGTTGCTACTTCATGACAGCCCAACTCCTCCCTCTGCCCAATCTAGCTTCCCTCCCTCCCTCCCTCCCCGATGCTGTCCCAAGAGTCCTCTGCAACAATCTGCCTGCACCTACTTCTCCATGTCGGAGTCTGTTTCTTAGGGGACCCAGGATTCTAAAACTCTCAGACATTGAGTCATTGCAGAAAACTGCTTTTATGATAGCTAATGGTGCAATGAACATCATTTGTTTTATCCCTTCTTCTTGTATCAGCCTCCTGGTTTTCCTCTGGGTACCCGGCGGACCCCTCCTCTGAGCCCATGCTGCAACTGAGCTGAGTCCACCCCTGCGTAGCCTCCTGTGTGAGTATGCGACCTAGGCCTGGCCAATCAGAGCTCTGCATTGCTCTGGCTACAGTGATTGGTTGGGGGATGGCATGTGACCTGAGCTGGGCCAATAAGAACCCTTCCCAGGGCTTATGCTTCAGCCATTAAGACGAAGAAGCCCTCTTTGTCCAGGAGTACTGAACTGATTGGATGAAAGAAAATTTCAGAAGAAAGCAGGATGAAGAGATGGAGATGCTTGAAGACATCATTTGACCACCTAAATCCAGCTGTTTCTGAACTACAAAGTTTCACTTGGGGAATTAATGAATTCTCTTGTTTGCCTAAGTTAATTTGATTGACTTTCTCTTATTTGAGACCAAAAGAGTCCTGCTTGGTGCAGAGAGTTTACCCTTTAATTGCCCTCAATTAATAACAACAACAACAATAATAATGAACATTTAGAATTAGAGTTTTTTCTAAAACGTATCCTTCCCTGCTTCTTAAGCAGAGCTCCAGAGCATGACTTTTTCGTGAATGGCTCCGGGACGTTCCTTGACTTACTGGCGGGGATTTTACACTAATGCCCACAGGGCTACCTCAGGCCCTTGCATCTGTATTAAGTAGACTTGGTGTATAGGGCTCAATTAGGCCTCCTGCCTAATTGTTTTGAATTAAAAATCTCTCCCGTTGCTGCCAGGCTATTCTCTGCCATTTCTCTCTGCTGTCACTGTGATTGCTTCTAGCAACCCCTCTCCTCCTCCTTCATTGCTACTTTGACTTAGAAATCTGATTTCTGAGTTTATTTGAATTGTGTGTAAAGTAAGTGAAAGTAGCTTTTAAGCAAATACTTGACAGACTCCGCTATGCCTTCAGGGCATAAGTTTTTGATATATGGACATTGGATATTAAATATGGCTTTTCAATTGCATTTTATGATTTTTATATTTGTCACGAGATATATTTTTAATCAGGGAATGTATGGGCTAGGAGATCTCCATATAGGTGAGATGTGATATTCATCTATGCAACCAGAAAACTTGGTTGGTATAGGGTGGTCTCCATCTGGAATATTGTTCTATCTTGGAAATAACATTCTCATATGAACTCATTCCACATGAAACAGTTACTTTTTCAAGCCAACAAAATTAGAATGAAGCATAGAGTAAATAGATCCATACATACACTTATTAGTTTCTACAAACCCAAACTGGCATTTATGCCAAGTGATTCCTCACTTCTATTGGTGTATCTTGTGCTATCCTAGTTACTAATCTTCCTGGGTAATCTGTATGTGAATATGTCCAGAGATGAAAGTGGAATTTCTAGCATGAGTTTGATTTCTCAGCTTGATTCTAATTGTGTTTGTCTCATGAACTTGACTTAGAGCAGCTGCTAGCGCCAAGGACAGAGTCTGGGACCCTGTAAGTGGGAAGAGGTGCATAGATCGGGAAAGAAGAAATTTGCTTCCATGTTCTCCTTTCTCAGTAGAGCAAAGAGCAGATATAAAAGGGAGGAGAATATTCCCAGTAAGGGAGGAAATCTGACAGCCCCAGATAGTAAAACATCCTCAATTAGTTTGAAAATAGCATGCATTATTTTTGCACAAAGAGAACTGCTTTTGCCAATCACTTCAGCTCCTCTTTATCACTTTGGAATGTGTTTATTTTGACAGCTTTTTATTTAGTCTCTTTTTTTCAGTGGTATATCAGAAATACGGCCCCATCTGGAAACAGTGCACAACTTGATGCTTTCCACGGCCATTCTAATCAGGAGTAACTACAGTTGTCAGGGGAGAACTGGAAAAATGTCAATTAGCTATAAAAGTTCCACAAACAAGCATTATGTCTTCCTCTTACGAGTCCCTGGGTACAGCTCAAAACTGAGCAATAATGTCCACAGTTAACAATGGCTGTTGGGGGCTCCGCACTCTCTTTTCTCATTAATAATGGCTGGGCGCTGGCGCTGGAGTCCCTGCGTGTGTGTGGTGGAGCGGGGGCGGCTGCGGGGAATGTGTGTTAAAGTAGCTCCAGCTCCCATCACATTCATGGCGTGGAGACGTGGCACCCAGCCCCTCTATGTGCACAGCACACGGCCAAGTTAATCCCTCCCGGGAATCGGGGCTGGAGCCATCTGTGCGCGCGGTCCTCCAGCCTCTTGGTTACTCTCTCCCAGCACTGGCTGCTTGTTTCCTATTCTGTCTGAAAATCGCATCAGGGTTGCTCTGGCTCTGAGGAGGAATTAGAGGGCAACCCGCCTCCCCGTGTCACTCTTTGTGATTGTCCAGAACCACGTGGCCTTTATTTACAGACAGGCGCTCCGGGCTAAAAAGGCAAAGTCTCTTTTCCGCACATGAAACCAGGCACATGGGGCTATGGATGTGGCTTGTGGTGACATGTGACGTGTAATAAAGCCTTATTTATAAAAACAGGCAGCCTGCCCAAGCGCTGTAGTTTGTCAATTAGATTTTAAAAAAAAAAAAACATTGCATTAAAATATTATTTATCTTGATTATTGAGGTTTTTGGGGCCCCTGAAGTCTTGTACCTGAGGCCAGTGCCCCACTCTCTTCACCTTAGTCCCAGCTCTGGCCTTCAGCCAGAGAGGAAGTGGGTGTGGGTCCTTCCACAAGGGCTCAGCTGTGTGTTCCTAGGAACTGGCTGTCACATTTAGCAGAGTTGGGGAAGAAGGATTCAGCAGCACCTTGTGTGGAGATGGCGTCTGGAAAGAGCATGCATGCAGAACCTGGTTCCAATTCTTGTTCCACAACCATGTGACCTTCAGCAAGTGATCTAACTCCTCCGAGCCTCATGCTTCCCATCTACAAAGCTCAAATAATTACATTGACTTCAGTACAACTGTGAAGGTTAAATGAGATAAAGTATGTCAAGTGGCTGGCACTAGATAAATGGCACTTCAACAAATGTTTGTAGAGTGAATAATCAATGTACGAAATGTTGGTTGAAGGGCAGGTGGATTTTATATCATCAGATTGCCTTTGATCAGCTGGAGCTTTTTTGTCATTTCACTTTCCACATCAAGTCTTCCTGATTTCTGTACATATTTATGTTCTGTGCTAGACCCAGTCCAAGTGTAAGATTAATGAATGAATCTTTTCTGTATCCCCCATTATGCCTATGCCAGCCCTGATGGTCTAGTGGTTAAGATTCCAGAGCTGTGGCCCAGGGTTCATTTCCGGTCAGGGAACCACATCACCCATCTGTTGATTGTCATGCTTTGGTGACTGCATGTTTCTGTGATGCTGAATGCTATGCCACCGGGATTTCAAATACCAGCAGGGTGACCCATGGTGGCCAGGTTTCAGCAGAGCTTCCAGACTAAGACAGACTAGGAAGAAGGCCCTGGCTACCTACTTCTGAAAAAACTGGCCATTAAAACCCTGTGAATAGCAGTATATTATTGTCTGATATAGCACCGGAAGGTGAGAGGATGGTAAAAGACCGGGCAGTGTTCTGCTCTGCTGTCCACAGGGTTCTAGGTGTCGGAATTGCCTGGACGGCACTAACAACAACGTTACATCTTGTGCGTAGGAAGCATCTGATCAGTATTCATTGCCTTGAGAGGATGGAGAAGGTTATTAATGATCAATTATATGACTGGGTCTAGAACCAGGAAGTGTGGTCTATACCCCCAACTGCCTAGGTGATCTGAGCTATGTACACTGTCCACTGTCAGCTATAGAAGTCTTAGGAGGATTGGACTCAGAAGATAAGTTCAGAGCCTTGAAAGCTACAGTGATCCCAGTGATTCCTAAGTGGAGGGTCATAGCGGATTGTAGCCTGGGTCCTCGTCCTTCCCTCTCCAGTAGGGGCAGCAAGGAGAGGAGAATTTAGTGCTTTTGCCTTGTTTCCAGGGTTGGCCCATGGAGAATGAATGAATTCATAACTGCTCAAAAGTCAGAAAGTTCTGGGTCATCAGGGAAAGACTGAGGGCTTTTTGGGTAAAAGGTGTCAGAGGCAAGCTTATAAGATAGGTAACCATGCAATTTTGAGAGTAATTTTGAGATAGTAATTTTGAGAGTGAAAGGGGATGCTGTTAATAATTATTCTGGAATGAAAGACACCAATCTAGACTGTCCTGTGCAAAGCAAGACAGAAATTCTCCCTACTTCTAAGGTGGTCCTGCTAAGAGCCTCCTGCTCGGTGTTGGAAGGAATAAAGTCATCTGTGACTCTGCCCAGTGGGCGGCATGGGCTTCTTTTGCAAGGTGGGCAGCTGCATGCCTGTCCTTTGCAGCCACTGCTGTCCAGTGATAACTATTGTGCCTCCCTTTGCTGGCTGTGCCCTCTTTTCAGCCAGAAGCCTGGGGTCCCCAAGAGCTGGGCTATTCACCAATGGCTGTAGGCTGGCTCTCCTGCTGCACCTGGCTCTCTGTTTGAAAGAGTGATGTCTTGCAGGAGCCTGAAAAATGGAATCAGAAATGGAGAGGCCAGCAAGGGCAGAATGCCAAAGAGGTGAACAGAGTGGGATGCTGAATTGTCATTTCGATAAATGACTAGGGTTAGAACTGGAAAGGATTGTAGATAATCATCTAGCCTAATAACTCACCAATATCCTCTCCCTCTTCCCTAGTTTACTATTGAGGAGAGAAAAATCAAAAGAGTAAAATAGGGCACTCAAGTTTATCAGTTCCTTCAGATTCACGTCTCCAACCCACACCTCCTCTATGGTTCCAGACTTGAATATCCCACTGCTTCCTCAGCATCTCTGCTAACAGAAATATGCAACTCGACAGGTCCAAGCATGGCCCCATCTCTCCAAACCTGAGCCCCACACTCTCCCCTCCTCAGCCAACAGCAGGTCCTCCCTCCCAGTTGCTCAGACCCCCAAATCTTGGAGTTACTCATGACTCCTCACATCTTCTTTCACCATCACATTTGGTCTGGTAGAAAATACTATTGGGAATACACAGTCTGAGCACCTCTCCCCGCCTGTTCTGGGCCCCCACCGTCTCTCACTGGGGTTATTATTGCCTCCAAACTGCTTCCACTCATACCTTCCTACAGCCCTTTTTTCACTGAATTTAATCGCCAAGTCAATCCGTTTAAAGCCTAAGTCAGACCTGGTCACTCCTGCGCTCAAAAATCCCATAGGAATTTCCCATCTCACCCAGAGTAAAAGCTGAAATTCTCACTCTGCTCTGCAAAGCCCTACACAAACTGCACACCGCCCCCATCCTAGTCCAGTCTCATCTTCTAAAAGGTGCTCACTTGTTCGTACAGCTCAGCCACTCTGGGCTCCTTGCTGTTTCTCAGATGATCCAGGCATCCCCATGCCTCAGGGCCTTTGCACTGGCTGTTTCCTGTGCCTAGAACACTCTTCCCTCAGATCTGCTTTGCTAAATCCCTCTCTGCCTTCAAGTCTTTGCTCAAATTTCAGCTTCTATTAAAACTGCTACTCCTCATTCCGCTTTCCTGTTTTATTTTTCTGCATAGCATCTATTACCTTCTCATACACTCCATATTTTACCTATTATTTTCTGTTTGTTGCTTGTCTCCTCTTAGTAATGTAAGTTCTCTGAAGGTGGGAATTTGTGTGCTATGTTCCCTGCTGTGACCTCTGAGCAAGTACGTGGTGCAAAGTAGGAATTCGGTAAATATTTGATGAATGAGTGAATTCAGCATCTATTCACCAAATGCCTACCGTGTGTCAGGTGCATATGGAATGTATCGAGATGATCACAGCAACATCCTTCCTCTTGAAGTGACCTCGGGGCCTCGGGATGGACGCAGAGCCAGCCCTAGTGTGATGCGGTAATGCTGCACAGCAGTGGTAAGGACGCCGCCCGCGGGGGTCTTGTTCTACCATGGAGGGGAGCGGGATTAGAGCAAGTGATGTTTCCCTGAGCAGGCGATGCTGGGCCTGAGTCTGGACAAGCGAGTGGAGATTTTCCAGGCAGCGGAGCAGGGTAAAGAGCTGTCCCTCACATCCAGTGCGTTTTCACTCTGCACACTGATTCAGGCGACAGGCTTGGTCCCAGAGATATATGGATAAGGAATTACCCACATTTGTGGCCCCATGTTGCCAGAGAGCGTGTTCTTCTCGACAAACAGAAGGATGGCCTGGGTGCATCCCAGGACGTTCGAGCCACCCTCGTGATCCAGTCTGCTCACCTGCTGGTGAAGTGAAAAACAATTTCCCTTGAGACAACCTGGGCGGGTGACCTTGTGGCGCTACGGCCACTGTACTGAGCGCTGTCCATGGGAATTGCACGATGGGCTGTAGTGACGCCTGCTTTCCCCACAAAGGAAATTGGATCCTGCATCCGATTTCCCCTGGACTCACAGGAAGCCCTGGCTGGGAAAAGGCCTTTGGTTTGTGATTTCTTAGGACAGTCTCCTTTAAGTCAAAGAATCATCTGTGGTGGAATTCAGCTGTTTTGGCTGAGTCCAGATTCCCTCTGGGGAATGAAAGGAACACCAGATATTTGATATTTGTTAACTACTTCCACGACATAACTGAGAGAGAGCAGGCATTGGGCAGGTGCTGCTTTCTGGCTTGGGGGCCTCTGGGACCCCAGGATTGTTCCAAATTCCACCATTGCCTCCCCAGTAGGTTTGACAGTTCTGGTGGTAGTGAGAGTTAACTATCGATTAACTATTTCTGTGTAACAAATCACCCCTCCACTTAGTGGCCTAAAACAATAAGAATTTTTCACTTCTCACAATTCTGGGAGTTGCCTGGATTGATTCTCTGCCAGTTTTGTCTGGATCATTCATGAGACTGCATCCAGCTGGAGGGGCAGGATGGCTGGAGCCAGGCTCAGCTAGGAAGGCTGGAACTTCCTGCCATGGGGTCTTCATCCTGGTTTCTTCACAGTAGGAGTCTTCATGGCATCACGGTTTCAGGGCAGCATCCCAGAGAATAAACCCCAATGCATAGCACTGATCAAGTGCTTACACAGTGTGGACTTGGCCAAAGCAGGTCCCATGGGTAAGCCCTGAGTCAGTGTGGGAGGGAACACTACACAGAGGTATAGATACTGGGAGGTGTGATTCATTGGACCATGACTGTAACTGTCTTGCACAAAAGGAGAGAAGAGATCAACAACGAGACCTCTCTAGCCCAGGTCCTGTCTCTCCTACCTTTTGACGTCTGCAGTTCTTACTTGCAGTCCTTTGTGTGCTGATGACCATGGGTGCTAGACAGTGGACCCAGGAAGCACCTAGGCCAGCATGCACATCCGTAGCCTCCAGGTGGTGGCTAATTGCCCTTGGTGAAGTTTTTGGGAAGGCAGGCCCTACTTCCGGCTCTGATTCTGACCTTGAGCATCTGGAGCAATTCTGTAGACATGCAAATACCTTTTCTTCTTTCTCTGGAGTTGGAGATAACACCCTGCACCACAGAAATGCAACCGGCATTGGGGTTTGCCTCAGACACAAGCTCAGTGCCTAACAGGACAACACCCTTCCATGTTCATGCTGAGATGTTCTGGGGCCTCCTGCCAGCAGCCATGTGAACGAGAGAGCTCAGAGGCTGACCCTCCCCAAGCCAACCCTTGGGGTGACTGCAGCTCCAGCTGACACCCTGAGTGCAGCCTATAAGAGACCCTCAAGGCAGAAAGCTCCCTGAGATGCTCCTGGATTCCTGACCCACAGGAACTGTGAGATTATACATGTTTATTGTTTCCAGCTGCTACATTCTGGGGTAATTTGTTACACAGCAATCGGTAACTAATACACAATCACATTGCCACTTTAGGACACAGCCTTTGTAAAAATGTGCAGAGCCAAGGAGCCCCCGACCCCCAGACAGGGAGTGCAAGACTAGCTGAGGCAAGAAAGAGAGAAGTGACGGGAGGGTGGGGGGGAATCTGGAGAGTTTCTTTGGCCTCTATGAGCCATTTGCCCCTCCTTTCCTTCCCTGGTGTTGTGGTCTTACAGAAAGATCAGCCAAGCAGAAAACAGTCCTCTCAGGCTTAAGATGGTAGCAGTAAGTAATTTAACACTTTCTTGTGATTGGATTAGGAGCGAAGGCATTGACTAGACTCTAGCTGAGGCAAGGAAAGCTAGCCTGTCTAAATTAAATCTCTTTGGCATCATTGGTTCGAACAGCCTGCCTATTTTTGCTCCAGATGCTCTATACATTTTTGTTGTTGTTGTTCTGGGTGGGAGGAGAAGCAAGAATGAATTCTCTTTTCTTAGGTAGGAGGGCCGATCACCTCTACCCACCCAGCATGATTATTGCAGCACATATGGTTTAGAGCCGCTGAGAAAAGTAATGGATCTGCCCGAATTAACACCTGACTTGGGTGAGCACCGAAGCAGAAATTCTCCCTCTTTTTAACACTTTGGCTCAGCGAGGCAGGCCAAGCCCTATAATCATCATTGATTATCTCATTCGGCGTGACTCCTGGGAAATCTTGGGTGAAAGCAAATTGAATTGGATATTTGCTGCCACTCTTGTAAGAGGGGTCCCTCTTAAATTAATTTCAGACATCATGGCAGCCCAGAAAATGAGACCCCGGGGTAGTGTGGCCAAGGAGGCTGGCTGGCACTGTGAGAAGATGCAGGTTTTGTGAGCTGACCTAAAGGGTGGCTTCAGAGCAAAGCACAGTCTTTTAACATACAGGATTTGTAACAGAGGGGAGGCTGCTTCATAGATGAGCTGGCCACATGGAAAAGGCTGATTGTTAAAGAAGATTAATTAAATAAAGCACGGGCTGCATTGTTCCTGTGGGTGTCCCAGGCTCCCTAGGGGGGAAGGGGCTGCACCAGGGCTCTTGGGGTAGGATCTGAGGCATAAAGGGCAAAGAAGCCCTTTTGTGGACTGTGGGTCATTCCAAGAAATCCCGAGCCCTTTAGGGGAAAGATGAATAGGCAAAACTTAAAAAGGCCGAGGGTTTATTTAATGAGAGAGGAGGATTTGCGGCTGGCAAGTCCTGCTGGGGAACTAATAGCATTGCTGAGAGAGAGAGAGGGCAACATTCACACCTGAGCCCTCGGCCACCTGGCTCCCTCACAAACAGCCCACCTGGACAGGAAGTGGCTCCTTTATGACCCTAGTGGAGGAGATCCCAAAAGGACAGTGGTCGCGAGACTGGGCGATAAGCATGGTGCCAACTAGAGGAAGCCAACGATGTGAAATCAGCATTTAAGCATCAGCCTGGCTGGCCAGTGGAGCACATGAGCATCACAGTGCAGAGTAAACGGACCTCCGGCTGCCTCCTGGAGAGGCCATCTTTGGGAAGGTTTTATGGGCAAGATTAGTGCAATAATAATAATAATAACAACACTAATACATAATTTGTCAAGTGCCTCCTGTGTGTCAAGAGCTATCTATATAGATCTACATAGAATAGCTCAGCAAGAGAAGTATTATTATTTGTGGTGAAAAATATTGGTGCTCCACCCAGATCACCCTGGGTCCCTTTTCATCTGTTTTGTATTTTGTGCACCCCCAGGGTTGGATGTGTGTTTGCTTCCAACAGTGAGCACCTTTGCCGATTGTTCATAGGATTTCTCTTGGGCTAGTGGAGCTGGCTTGGCAGAGCTGGAAGTGCCTCAGAATTTATGTCTACCCTCCTCCCCACAGCCCTTAACCAATGACTAAGGGGGCAGAGATCTGAAAGCACCTTTGCGTAGGGTCAACTCTGAGGCACAATTTTCAGCCCCAAGTGTCCCTTCAGGGTCAGGCTGAAGCTACCATTTGCAGGACTTTTGCCTGAGATTACACTCCTGCTTGGCTTCCTTAATTTTTCTCTCCTGCTTCCCCTATTCAATTTCCAGTTTCCCGGGAAGCACTTCCTTAATGATGCAAATCCTTATCTTGGGATCTGCTTCTGGGAGACCTAACTTAAGACATTATCCCTGATTTGTAAGTTAGAAAACTGAAGCTTATAGTGAGATGAAGTCACTCGCTTGCCCAAGGTCATGCAAGTAAATGGCTGAGCTGGGAATTACAACCTGTCCCGACTCCAGAGTCTGTGTTCTTTACATCTCCTGCAGAGCCCATTTCCAAAGAGGAAGTATTGGTGTATGAAAACTTGGAGAAAAGCTCATGTGTATTGTCATATTTTTCTTCCCTTTTAGGAGTATTTTTTGCTGGGGGACCAAGAGTTGATCGAAGTCAAGACACCTTCAGCAGCAACTCTTGGGAAGAATGTAATCTACTTGTCAGGATTTCTCAGCAGGTGGGTTTCATTTGGTTTTTGCTAAAATTTGAAAGCTAGGGTCAATGGATTTCCCCCAGTAGAATTACCCCAAAAGACATCTTCCTTGTAAGTGGATTTGTAGCTTCTTCTATGCCCAAATTATCTTCCATGCCAACACGGTGCTAGCATGTGGGATATATCACAGTGAGGCACGATGGTTTTGTGTTTATTTCCTTTGAAAGCTAGAGGTCAGGCAACCACCATCATGATCCTGTCATTGTTATCTGCCTGCAAAAGAACTGGTTGGGCCCTGGGGTAGATAAACTTTGGGAGCCAATAGAGCTCAAGAACTGGCCTTCAGCACCTGAGAAATTACATAAAATTGGAGAGGGGGGAAGAGTGATGGCAAAAAGATGGGCAGATGCTGGAGAAAGGGATTGCTTTGGCTTCAGAAAGACCTGGATTGAAATTCTAGCTTATAAATTAGATGTGTAGCTTCATACAAATTGCTTAACACCTCTAAGCCTCATGTCCTCATCTGCAAGATGGGAATTCTAATTGTTCCTAGTTTATAGAATTGCTGTGACTTTTGCATGAAATAATGCACGCAAAGGATCTGATGTAAGGTTTGGCACATGGTAAGTATTCAATAAAGGTACCTGTGTTTTAATTAATAGCTTAATTGCAAATAGGTTTTGCTTATGTTAAGCAGGAGAGAATGGTCAGGAGATTGTATAAAATATAGCTGGCATATCAATGCATATCAGGCTACACATGAACTCTAGCAAACTGCTTGCCCCCTAAATGGTACTTGTTTTGTGCCTGTAATCAGGAGAAGGTGAAGGGAAGATCTGTGCTCTAAAAGCTCCATTTTCTTGTAGGAGATGTGCCTTCCACAACCTGTTCAATGATGACAGCACAAAATATGGAGCCCATGACTGTGAATTTTTATATTCTAGTGGGGCTGTGTAACCTTCAGACTTACAGACAAATAGTTAATGTTTAGGCAGAAATTGCTTGGCTGCTGGTTTGAGGGCCACTCAAATTTATTTTCTACATGTTTCCAATTGGCCTTGTCTTCTAGGTAGCAATTGCTTTTGGTTGTAATCTCTGACAGAGGCTCACGATGTTTAGATTCATGGTGTGTCTACTGGAGATGTGCATTAATCACTGTGACTACAATAATGTGGCACAAAAAACATCAAAACATCAATTGATTGCAACAACAGGGGTTTATTTTCTTGCCTGTGTGACTTCAGGTCAGATGGATGGCTCTGCTTCAAGCTGTGGGCTGGGTTCAGGTCTGCTCATGTGTCTTCATTCTCGGGCCCAGGCTTTTCAAAGGGAGCAGCTTCTTGGGCCCGCTCTGCTCATGGCGGTCACAGGCCAAACCATGCCAGCACATTTAGAGCCTCTGCTTGTTTCACATCTGCTAAGATTACATTCACCAAAGCAACCATTGGGCCAAGCCCAACACCAAGTAGGTGGGGGAATAGACTCTGTCTAGTGCAGAGGGAGGTTTTCCAAAGTCGCGTGACGACGTGTATGGATGTATAATTTTATAGTGGGAAGGGGAATGAAGGAATGTAACAATAATCAAATCTATGACATAAGAATAATAAGACTTCACACTGGACCCAGAACTAGGGAAAAAGAGAGCATCAAAGAGAGAGCAGAGTGTTAACACTGATGCTTTGAGCATCAGCCGTGCAGTTGGGATGAAGAACACTGAAATTACCCCAAGGACACTCAAAGGTCTCTTTCCTCTACCCCGACTTGCCGATGATTGTAAGTAAAAAGATAAAAATAAGTACATAAATGTATATATCATGAATTAACAATAGAGAAATGATACCTCTGGGTAGGTGGTCACTACTGTGACTAAGTTTGGGAAAGACCTCCCAGATTCTTGTGTGACTAGAATTTGGGGATAAAATCACAATTTCATGAGCTCTGTAGGATTTCTTCTGCAGGTTTTTGTCATTTGAATTATCAGAAAGCAGCTCTTGTTTGGCTTTTAGCTAAGCAAAGCATTCCTGTAAATACATGTCACTGAGTTGCATGCATTTTTGAAAAATTAAACCAGTGGAGGGCATGTCACCAGGCTGCAGTGCTCTTGGCCAGTGAAGACATGCACCTGGGAGGAGTTGTGGGTTGACTGGGGTGTGTCTGGGTAAAGATCTGGGCTCGGGCTGTATCATCCTCCCTCCTTTCTAAAGGTGTGGAGCCATGAGAAGCAGTCATCACTGTAAGCAACGGCTTTCCTGGGAGAACCATCCCCTACCCCACTAAGGATGGAGAGGAGTGGGCAGAGGGAGAACCCCTAAAAGGCTTCTGGATTTCTTATCCCAGCCATGCTTGATCTAGTGCTTACAGATCCTCAAACCTCACATCTCCCCCATCACTTACTGAGTGTCTGGGCAAGTTCATGATGCAGTATTTGCAGGGTCTGGAAATGCTGACTCTGCTGGGCTGCTAGGAACAGGGACAGAAATAAAATAAGCCTTGATGAAATTGATCCTGGCCTCTGCTGATGGAAACGCAGCACTGTGGCCAAAGCACACGTCGGAAGTGAATCCCCTATATACCAGCTTTCTTTTACCAGAGGTCACAAGCGGGCAGTCCCTAGCTGGATTTGGCCAGCAGATATATTTGATTTAGCTGGGAAGAGTGTGGAATTTTTTTCTTTTCAGTGTGACAAGCCCTCTCTAGTTCACCACCCTCTCCCACCCTCGCTGTTGCCTCAACTGCCCCTCGCCCACTTGACTGATGTCTGTTAGCTGACTGTCCCTGGGGTGATGAAAGCCTGCAACGACCCTGAGCCTCATTTTCCTGAACGGCCGAACACGGATGAGGCCTGCTTCACAGGTTTGTGGTGAAAATCTAACACAACAATGTGGATAATAAGGTGCCCAGCCCAGGGTTAGCCCTTCATGAACTCAGTTACTTCCTCTTTCTTGCTTCCTTTTTTCTTTCTTTCCCTTTTCTCTTGCTCCATTTCTCACTCCTCTCTCTCTTTTTTCCTCTTTCTTTTGAATGCTTTGATATTTATTTTATCTCTTCAGTAAACTTTAAACAGGGTTTCATTAGTCAATGGGAGCTCTGGGTTATTCTGGCTTATTCTGAAGTGAAAGTTGTATTAAATGTGACTTCTGGTCCCCCACAATTTCTGGATTGAAGGACATGTATCTAAAAGGCACAAAAGTGATTCAGCACTGAGTCAGTCATACCCTGAGTCAAGATGAGGTTCATTGCTCTACTCTGGATTATCCCAGAAGGTGCTTGAAGATGGTGGCCATGCATCTCACCTGGGGGATCTTACAGGTAGTGGAATTAAACCGCCTCATCATAAGAATAGGAAATAAAAGAAAATATAATTCCAGTTTCTTCAGACCCACCTAAATAGGTGTATAATGCAGGAATAAAATAAAAGAAAAAGAAAAAGAAAAGAGTTATCAGAGACTTTAGAACTCGAAGCATGGTGACAAACTCTTCTAACATTTTTCTTTTACAGTTAAGGAAACAGAGGCTTATGAGGTTAAGGGACTCGTTCAAGGCATGCGAGTATTTAGTACCAAGGACCTCTGCACTTGTAGGAGCATTTAGTACCAAGTGCCCAGTTTTCACTCCTCACCCTGCAGCCTCGTTGACTACTAGGGTCCAGAAGGTTTCTAATGTCTGCGTTTTGAATAACAAAAATGGCACTGGAGTTTATTAGGGGAAAATGTCACACAGTCAATGAAGAGATTGTTGAATAACAATGCTGACCTTGGTTGTGAAAAGAGACAAGAAATCACTGCCATAGTATGCACATAACCCAGAGGGAGCGGGGAGAACCTTCTTTAAGTTCACCGAGATCTAGGGGTAAGCTCTGATTTGGGTACTTACCAGCTGTAAACTTGAAAATGCCATTTAATTTCCTTAAGCATTATTTCCCTCATTTGCAAAGTAAAGATAATTATTTCTGAACTACCTGCTTTGAAAGCTTATTGTGAGTTTCCAAATGTAGGTGACTTAGTCCAACAAAAAAATTTACTGTGCACCTTATATGTGTAGGGCACATTATCTTAGGCACCAGAGATTCAAAGATGAGTATGACAAGAATATGCAATGTATGCTAAATGGTGGAACATTATGTGTGCATAAGAAAACAGATCATTATTATTATACCCTCCAGGGCAGTTCCTTTCTCCTTAGAAGCAGTGGCTGGAAAGGCATCTGTTGGCACCTCCATCACCCACACAGCTCAGAGCTCTAGGATTTATTGCTCTCGGAAGTTACAATAGCACACAGTACATTATCCAATGGTGATTGTTTAAAACGGTATTTCTGAAATTTTTTTCTGCCTTTATGTATATATGAGTTTCAAGGGTGACTCATGTATTGTTCTTGATGAAGAATCATGACCCATGAGGGAAAGTATAAGACAAAATATTAAGAAGCAAGGGCTGAATTTCTCAAATTGCTTCATTCCTAACTTACTTTAAGGTTCTGGATGACTCACTCAGTTTTTCTGTGTTTGAATTTCCCCTGCTCTACTCAGGGAAGAATAATCTTGACCTGCCTGTGCCAGAAGTTTCTTGGGAAGTCAAGATGGCAATGCGTATAGCACCATTTTTAAAAATTTATAAGTGCTAGAAAGGGAAAGGTTAGCAGCAGGCCTGCCACCGATTTTTGGCCTTTGCTTGGGACATCAGGGAAAGAAAGAGATGAACCAGACAAATTCCCTTGCAAACTCACTAGTAACCAGATTTCCTGGAAAACACACACACGATATTTATCGGCAGAAAGATAGAGAAAAATCCTTGTTTATGAGCTACTTTATCAGGATATACCTAGTCTATGTCAGTGGCTTATTGTAAATAAGCCTGAAATTTATGGATTTATGGGACATGGCTGACTGGAAAATGTTGCATAAGCTATATAATTTATTTGCTAATTACTGTGTCTTGCTATTGGTTATAAACTGAATCAGAAGAAAATGTGGTACTAGATCTGATCAATGATTCATGTTGACTCTCATTTGCATTATCTGTGTTATGTCAGGTGCCATCCTAGGTATAGGGATAAAAAGGAGATGTTTCATCACTGAAATGGCTCCTCTGTTCAAGCAATGTACAGCATGCAGTGCTTACACTTCACACGTGAAACCTGAGCCAGAAGAGTCCTAGCGCAGGAGAGAACGGACGTTGGGGACCTGGGTTGACAGTTCGGGATCTTTCTGAGGGAACGCTGCTTGGCTGTCTTGCTATCTCTGGTAAATTTTGAATCAGAAGTAAATATGGAACTTGGTATCGTCAATGCTTAAAGTTGAGTCTCATTTGTGTTATTTTGTGCTTTCTCAGGTGTCCTCACAGATAAGGCGTTGTCACTACATCGTTTTGGTGGGTCACTGAGGAAGCATCTGTAAAACCCAATACAATCTTTAGAGTGAAGATTTTGTGTATGTGTGAGAGATAATTGCATGATAAAGAGAAACTTAGACTTGGCAAAATGGTATCTTAGAGCACAGCCCTATGAAGCTGGGGTAGAAAGGAAATGCCCTGAGGCTTTGCTGACTCTGCTACAACTAAAGGAGCAACAAATTAGAGACAGCTCTTGGGAGAGTCCCTGGGTCACTAGGTCAACACAGTGGCTACAGTCACCAATGTCCACAGCCATAGATATTCCACTTGATTATTCTTTATTGTTGAATTTTTCCCTCCCAACTAGCCCCCTACCAGCCCACAAACCACTTATGATCTCCTCTGATGCCCGGTAGGACAGCAGCATTCTGCACTACAGTTGTGCCCTTCCCCTGTCCTTATCTGGATGTCTACGTGCAGCTCAAAGAGCAGGAGGAGGCTCAGGAGCGGTCAAGATGGCGGCCTAGGCGGACTCTGAACGCTCCTCCTCCCACAGTCACAGCCAATTTACAACTACTCTTGGAAAAATTACCCCTGAGAGAGAACTGAAAACTGGATAAGAGGAACCCCTGCAACAAATGACAATCCTAATTGAGATGGAAGAGGCAGAAGTTCCCTTCTGGAGAGGAAAAAGGCCGCCTTCACGAGCCGCAGCGCCTCACGGCCACCCGGGAGCAGCCCAAAGATGCGCAGCCTTCCCTGGAGGAGTGGGGACCTGAGCCGGGGAACGTTCCTGCTATAGACATTTTTTGGACCCAGCACAACCGAGAGGAGTGGCCTAATATCTGACTTTGCTAGCTACTAACAACACTGGGAAACACCCCCAGAAAAGTTGGTTCACAAAGAAATTAAAGCTGGCTCTTAAAGGGCCCATGCACAAATTCACCCGTCTTGGAAAGCAACATTTTTGGTGAAAAGGGACTTATCTGATAGGCTCTGAGTGCATCTCGGTGAGGGGTGAGACCTCTCCAGGGACTGGGACATTGGCGGCGGCCATTGTTGTGACCTGGTGTGGGTGTGCTGACACAGATGCTGGCAGACTCCATTGGATTTCTCCCTGAGGCCTGCTAGCCCAGGGTCTGCCCCACCCACTAGTGCACGGATTTAATCCAGCTCAGCCAGGGGAGGCAGCCCACCCTAGGGACTGGCCCCATCTAGACAACAAGACCTCAAGCAACTTGTGGACCTGCATAGATTGGTGACTGGATTCTCCACAGCCTGGTGACTGGGTCCACCTCTGTGGGGCAGGGCGTGCACAAGAAGCGGGTGGAGACTGTGGGGCATTGGTGAAGTGTGTGGGGCTCCTGCCTTGGAGAGACTGGGTCCACTTCAGGGGATTGGGGCGTGCACATGGGGCAGGAGTGTGTTGACTGTGTGTGTGGACCTGTGGGCAGTGGGGCTTGTCAGCTGCAGAAGATTTGTGCTTCTCAAAGAGCCACATATCGGATTGGCCCCACCTTCCAAAGCCTGAAACAATTGGGTGCTCCCATGCCTGAGGCCAGCCCCACCCAGCTGCAATCCTCAGAGTGCTGACAAGAGCCTTGTAGGCTGGAGGCATATAGCAATTGTAAGGCCCTGAGCCTAACAACCTGCCATGCTGGGGGCTTGCTCACTTAATAGAAAAACTGCAACAGGAATGTGCTATTAGACATCGCAGCCAACAGTGCTGGGGCTCCCCACACTTGATAAAGAGACTGAAGGACCCACAACAACTACATGTGGCTGAGCATTACAACAGCTGGCCAGGGGGACAGCTCAGCCTCCCTGGGAACCTACAGGAAGAGCAACACTGCCATAATAAAGGACACATGTAGCCCACACAGGGGTCACTCCTGGAACATTTGGAACTGGTGATGAGAGGGAAGCACACTGCTGGGTTTCATAAGGCATCACTTACAAAAAGTTACCTCTCCAAGATCAGGAGACGTAGCTGACCTAGCTAATACATAGACACAAGCACAGGGAAAGAGGAAAAATGAGGAGGCAAAAGAATATGTTCCAAGTAAGGGAACAGGACAAAACCTCAGAAAAGGAACTAAATGAAACAAAAATGAGCAAACTACCCGACAGAGAGTTCAAACAAACAGTGTTAAGGATGCTCACTGATCTGGGGAGAAGAATAGATGAACTCAGTGAGAATGTCAACAAAGAAATGGAAGATATAAAAAAGAACCTATCAGAAATGAAGAATACAATACTGGAAATGAAAAATTCACTAGAGGGACTCAAAAGCAGAGTAGAGGATACAGAAGAACGGATCAGTGAGCTGGACAAAAGACTAGCAGAAATCACCCAAGCTGAACACATAAAAGAAAAAAGAATTAAAAAGAGTGAGGACTGTCTAAGGGACCTCTGGGACAACATCAAGCACACTAACATCCGTGTTATAGGTGTCCCAGAAGAGAGACGCAAAGGGGCAGAGAATCTATTTGATGAAATAATAGCTGAAAACTTCCCTAGCCTAAGAAAGGCAACAGACATCCAGGTGCAGGAAACACAGAGAGCACCAAACAAGATAAACCCAAAGAGGCCCACACCAAGACACATCATAATTAAAATGTCCAGAATTAAAGATAAAGAGAGAAGTCTAAAAGCCACAAGAGAAAGACAACAAGTTACATACAAAGGAAACCCCATAAGGCTATCAGCTAACTTCTCAGCAGAAACCTTACAGGCTAGAAGAGAGTGGCATGATATATTTAAAGTGCTAAAAGGAAAAACCCTATAACCAAGAATACTCTACCTGGCAAGGTTATCATTCAAAATGGAAGGAGAGATAAAAGGTTTCTCAGACAAGCAAAAGTTAAAGGAGTTTGTCATGAAGAAACCAGTTCTACAATAAATGCTAAAGGGACTTATTGAAGGGGGAAACAGAAGACCACAAATAGGAAAAATTATCTATTTCCATGATAAGAGGGTAATGGATACAAATGCACAAAAAAGAGGTTAGATGTGATATCAAAAACATAAAATGTGGGAGGAGGGAGTTAAAGAGTAGAGCTTGCAGACAGAGGTCCAACTAAAGAGACCATCAACTTAATATAGATTGCTATGTATGTAGGTTACTGTATATGAACCCCATGGTAATCAGAAACCAGAAAAAGAAAAAACTAAGAGAAAGGAACCCAAACTAAGTAGATACTTATCAATAGCTACTTTAAATGTCAATGGACTAAATGCTCCAATTAAAAGGCATAGGGTGGCTGATTGGATAAAAAAACAAGACCCATATATATGCTGCATACAAGAGACACACTTCAGACCTAAAGACACTCATAAACTGAAAGTGAAGGGGTGGAAAAAGATACTCCATGCAAATGGTGATGAAAAGAAAACTGGGATAGCAATACTCATATCAGACGAAATAGACTTTAAAACAAAAACTGTAACAAGAGATAAAGAAAGGCACTACATAATAATCAAGGGAACAATCCAACAAGAGCATATAAAACTTGTAAATATCTAAGCACCCAATGTAGGAGCACCTAAATATACAAAGCAATTACTAACAGACACAAAAGGAGAAATAGACAGTAACACACTAATCGTAGGGGACTTTAACATTCCACTTACACCAATGGATAGATCACCCAAACAGAAGATCAGTAAGGAAACATTGGCCTTAAAGGACACACTAGAACAGATGGACCTAGTAGATATATACACAACATTCTATCCAAAAACTGAAGAATACACATTCTTTTCAAATGCACATGGAACATTCTCCAGGATTGATCACGTATTAGCTCACAAAGCAAGTGTCCATAAATTTAAGAAGACTGAAATAATACCAAGCATCTTTTCTGACCACAACGGTATGAAACTAGAAATCAACCATAGGAAGAAAACCAGAAAAGCCACAAATAGGTGGAGATTAAGCAAAATGCTACTGAACAACGACTGGGTCAATGAAGAAATCAAAGAAGAAATCAAAAAATACCTGGAGACAAATGAAAATGAAAATACGACATGCCAGAATTTATGGGATACAGCAAAAGCAGTTCTAAGAGGGAAGTTTATAGCGATACAGGCCTATCTCAACAAACAAGAAAAATCTCAAATAAACAATCTAACAATGCAACTAAAGGAACTAGAAAAAGAAGAACAAACAAAGCCCAAAATCAGTAAAAGAAGGGAATAATAAAAATCAGAGCAGAAATAAATGAAACAGAGACTAAGAAAACAATAGAAAAAGTTAATAAAACCAAGAGCTTATTCTTCAAAAAGATAAACAAAATTGACAAACCTTTAGCTAGACTCCCAAGAAAAAAAGAGAGAGGGCTCAAATAAGTAAAATCAGAAATGACAGAGGAGAAATTACAACGGACACCTCAGAAATACAAAAGATTATGAAATTACTATGAAAAGCTATATGCCAACAAACTGGATAATCTAGAAGAAATGGATAAATTCTTAGAATCATACAACCTTCCAAAACTGAATCAAGAAGAAATAGAAAATTTGAATAGACCAATCACCAGTAAGGAGATCAAAACAGTAATCAAAAACCTCCCTAAAAATAAAAGTCCAGGACCAGACGGCTTCCCTGGTGAATTCTGCCAAACATTCAAAAAAGAATTGGTACCTATCCTTCTCAAACTCTTCCAAAAAATAGAAGAGGAGGGGAAGCTCCCTAACTCATTCTACGAAGCCAATGTTACCCTGATACCAAAACCAGACAAGGACAACACAAAAAAAGAAAATTCCTGGCCAATATTGCTGGTGAGCATCGATGCGAAACTCCTCAACAAAATGCTAGCAAATCACATATAACAATATATTAAAAAGATTATACACCATGATCAGGTGATATTTATTCCAGGGATGCTGGGATGGTTCGACATCCACAAATCAATCAACATGATACACCACATTAATAAAAGGAAGAATAAAAATCACAGGATCATCTCAATAGATGCAGAGAAAGCATTTGACAAGATACAGCATCCATTTATGATAAAAACTCTGAATAAAATGGGTATAGAAGGAAAGTACCTCAACATAATAAAGGCCATATATGACAAACCCACAGCTAATAACATCCTCAATGGTGAAAAACTGAAAGCTATCCCTCTAAGAACAGGAACCAGACAAGGATGCCCACTGTCACCACTCCTATTTAACATAGTATTGGAAGTCCTAGCCAGAGCAATCAGGCAAGAAAAAGAAACAAAAAGGATCCAAATTGGAAAGAAAGAAGCGAAACTGTCACTATTTGCAGACGACATGTTTTTATATATGGAAAACTCTAAAGAATCCACCAAAAAACTTTTAGAAGTAATAAATGAATACGGTAAAGTTGCAGGATACAAAATCAACACACAAAAATCAGTTGCATTTCTAAACACTAACAACAAAGCAGCAGTAAGAGAAATTAAGAATACCATCCCATTTACAATTGCAACAAAAAGAATAAAATAACTAGGAATAAAATTAACCAAAGAGGTGAAAGATCTGTACACTGAAACCTATAAAACATTGTTGAAAGAAATTGAAGAAGACACAAAGAAATGGAAAGTTATTTGATGTTCTTGGATTGGAAGAATTAACATAGTTAAGATGTCCACACTTCCTAGAGCAATCTATACATTCTATGCAATTCCTATCAAAGTTCCAGCAACATTTTTCACAGAAATAGAACAAAGAATCCTAAAATTTATGTGAAACAACAAAAGACCCCAAAAAGCTAAGGGAATCCTGAGAAAAAAGAACAAAGCTGGAGGTATCATACTACCTGATTTTAAAAGATACTACAAAGCTATAGTAACCAAAACAGCATGGTACTGGCATAAAAACAGACACACAGATCAATGGAACAGAATCTAGAGCCCAGGAATAAACCCACACATCTATGGACAGCTAATTTTCAACAAAGGAGCCAAGAACATACAATGGAGAAAGGAAAGTCTCTTCAACAAATGATGTTGGGAAAACTGGACAGCCAAATGCAAGAAAATGAAAGTAGATCATTATCTTTTTTTTTTTTTTTGAGGAAGATCAGCCCTGAGCTAACATCCATGCTAATCCTCCTCTTTTTTTGCTGAGGAAGACCGGCTCTGAGCTAACATCTATTGCCAATCCTCTTCCTTTTCTTTGCTCCAAAGCCCCAGTAGATAGCTGTATGTCATAGTTGCACATCCTTCCAGCTGCTGTATGTGGGACGCGGCCTCAGCATGGCCAGAGAAGCGGTGCGTCGGTGCGCGCCCAGGATCCGAACCCGGGCCGCCAGTAGTGGAGTGCACACACTTAACCGCTAAGCCATGGGGCCGGCCCTAGATCATTATCTTACACCCTACACAAAAATTAACTCACAAAGGATTAAAGGATTGCATGTAAGACATGAAACTTCTAGAAGAAAACATAGGAAGTATGCTCCTTGACATAGGTCTTAGCAACATATTTTCAAGCACCATGTTTGACCAGGCAAGAGAAACAATAGGAAAAATAAACAAATGGGACTACATCAAACTAAAAACCTTCTGCACAGCAAAGGAAACCATCAACAAAACAAAAAGACAACCTAACAATTAGGAGAAGGTATTTGCGAGCCATGTATCTGATAAGGTGTTAATCTCCAAAATATATAAAGAACTCATACATCTCAACAACAAAAAAACTAACAACCCAATTAAAAAAATGGGCAAAAGACCTGAACAGACATTTCTCCAAAGAAGATATACAGATGGCCAACAGGCACATGAAAAGATGTTCAGCATCATTAACTGTCAGGGAAATGAAAATCAAAACTACAATGAGATATCACTTCACGCCCATCAGAATGGCTATAATTAACAAGACAGGAAAAAATAAGTGTTGGAGAGGATGTGGAGAGAAGGGAACTCTCCTACACTGCTGGTGGGAGTGCAAACTGGTGCAGCCACTGTGGAAAACGGTATGGAGATTCCTCAAAAAATTAAGGATAGAACTATGATACGATCCAGCTATTCCACTGCTGGGTATTTATCCAAAGAACATGAATACACCAATGCGTAAAGATACATGCACCCCTGTGTTCATTGCAGCGTTATTCACAATAGCCAAGACTTGGAAGCAACCTAAGTGCCCATCAAGGGACGAACGGATAAAGGAGCTGTGATATATATACACAATGGAGTACTACTCAGCCATAAGAAATGATGAAATCCAGCCATTTGTGACAACGTGGATGGACATTGAGGGTATTATGCAAAGTGAAATAAGTCAGAAGGAGAAGGTCAGATACCATATGATCTCACTCATAAGTAGAAGATAACAACAGCAACAAACAAACACAGAGACAGAGATTGGATTGGTGGTTATCAGAGGGGAAAGGGGGAGGGAGGAGGGCAAAAGAGATGATTAGGCACATATGTGTGGTGATGGATTATAATTAGTATTTGTGTGGTGAACATGTAATCTATGCAGAAATAGGAGTATAACGATGTATGCCTGAAATTTATACAATGTTATAAACCAATGTTACTGCAATATAAAAAAAAAAATTAAAAAAAAAAAGAGCAGCAGGAATGAGGTAAGCCTGGCCTCCCCTCCGGAGTGCTCTGCCCCTCTGCTCCCTTCTCCCACACATTGTCCATCAGCATTTTGAAAGCCAAGCAATAGAGGCAAAGTCAGATGCAAGAGACAGATATTCTCTTTAGTCTAAATAAAAATATTCTTTGGGGAATTAACTAAAAAGGCAAGAAAACAAGATTTTTATCTTTTTGGAACTCACAAACTCTCACTTTTGCAAGCCCCAGACAGAGAGAGACTTGGAGAGAACAGCGGTTCTCCACCTTGTCTCTCCACTTTGACTGCAGAATTACCTAGGGTGATTTAAAAAAATACTATGCCTGGGCCTCACTCCAGACTAGTTGAATTAGAATTTCGGAGAGTGAGGCTCAGGCATGCAATTTTTAAAATGATTCCTAGGTGATTCTAGCAGGTAGCCATAGTTGCAAACCACTGGGGTAGGAATTTTGTGGTCATTTGTTAGGGTCCTTGTGAAAAGAGTCAGGTAATAAGTGCATTTTTGGTCATAAAATGGCTCAGAGCTGAATTATATGCTATTGTGAGATAAAATGGCAACCCAGCTGCAGACCTCAGCCTGTGGATAAGAGCTATCAGCCCACTAAGGAATCATTTCTTTTGATGTTCATGACACTAATGAGTCCTGAGTTGGTACTGTCTGATGAGAGCATGCTTAATGACCTTAGTCCATCTATGTGCTGGAGAAACATCCTGATTTGACTTCTCCCTTTGCATCTTTATCAACTTGAGGAGGGTAATAGTATTTTTACCTTTTAACAAAATAACTTGCAAGTGGGACCTTATTAGAAAGTGTGAGATCCATGTCGCGCCAGGAACATAACCCTCCCTGCTTCCTTCCCACTCATAGAAGAGCTAACATTTCTGTTCTCAGGAGAAAAAGCACTGAATTTATATGTTATTCCAGAAATGCAGAACTCTGCAGCCAACTGGATCACTTTAAGGACCAAAGTGGGAGACACATTTGTAGTCAATATCTGCACATAGGGATTTCTTTCTGCGTTATTTTGCTCTTAAGGATGATGGAATGAGGTCCATTTTAATTAAATGAATATGGAACACCAATCTAGTTTGAAAGGCAACACTAATCCACTTATTGGTGGCCAAAGTATATAGATAGTAATGGACTTTCAAGAGAATAGGCATAAGAGGGAGACCATTTCCAGGAAATACCCGTTCTTTTTTTTTTTGTGAGGAAGATCAGCCCTGAGCTAACATCTATTGCCAGTCCTCCTCCCTTTTTTTTTCCCCGAAGCCCCAGTGGATAGTTGTATGTCATAGTTGCACATCCTTCTAGTTGCTGTATGTGGGACGTGACCTCAGCATGGCAGGAGAAGCGGTGAGTCAGTGCGCGCCTGGGATCTGAACGTGGGCTGCCAGTAGTGGAGTGTGTACACTTAACCGCTAAGCCACGGGGCCAGCCTGGAAAGACCCATTCTTGGAACAGGCACTGTCTTGTGTATATCCCTCATGGCCAATGACTAGCAAGTGACTCCAAAGTTAATCCATTATACTCTACCTAACTCATGGCTGTGTCTTCATTAGGGGGTTATGTACATGATAAAAACAGTTTTTGATAAACAAATGACATTTAAAAAGTATTGATCTATTTATAATTTGATTCTCATGCTCAATTGTACATTAGTTTGTCTCCTGTTAATAAAACTTTGTATATATACTCCAAACTTCAAATTTTTGTTTTGTTTTGCTTTGCTGAGGAAGATTTGCCCTGAGCTAACATCTGTGCCAATCCTCCTCTATTTTGTATGTGAGTTGCTGCCACAACATGGCTGCCAATGAGTGGTGTAGGTCCATGCCCAGGAACTGAACCCAGGCCTCCGAAGTGGAGCACACTGAACTTAACCACTAGGCCAGGGGGGGCCCCCTTCAAGTTATTTTTGTACATATTATTATGACTTTGCATTTCAGTCTTGTGGGAAATTTAAAAAAACAGGTTATGTGCTACTGCATTTTTTGGTGATATTATGAATAGTTTTATGATACTGTTTTTATTTTTCTTCCTTAAATAGATACTGGAACTTCTATAGCATATTACTCAGTCATGGAATATAGCTGTTGTTCAGGGAATTCTTGAATATTTTCAGTAGAGGAAAGAAAAGCATATCATAATCAATTTGATTGGAAAAATAGCTTAGCTGTCTAAGAAGTAGTCCATGTAGTCCATGGGAAGATCTTTAAAAATACGACCCCATTCCCTGACCAACTTCAGAATCTCCTCTGCAAATCTTTCAATGCTTCATTAATAAACAAAAACAAACAAAGAAGAAACTTCTCATGTGATTCTGATAGACAAGCTAGTCTATATTTGACAATTAACTATGAGCTCATTTGGGGGCTGAGGTGCGGAGAGTAAACTAGCATTTATTGTATGACTGGTGCATTCTCTCTTATTTATTACTCATAATGATTTTATAAGATAGAGATCATTATATTTATTTTATACTTTAGAAAACTGTCCCAGGATCACAAAACTAACACAACTAGTGAATTAGAGATTCAAACTCTAGAGTTGCTTTGAAGCTGGTTCTAAAGAAAAGTAATATGAATGAAGCAACTCTGGACAATATATATACTAAAGGCACTGGAAAGTGACCAAGAGCAGACAGGAACTGGAATGGGTTTTACCCTTGGAAGAAGGGACCAGCACTGGGTGATTTTCCCATATTTTACAACTTTTAACATGAGGAAAGGCCTCACTCAACACCATGTGTGTAGGCTAAAACTCAATAAAACCACAGGCTTTTATCTAGTTTGAGGAACCAGAGGACAAATTCCAGGACTACTCAGCTACTACAAAGACAGAATCCTGAAAAGGTAAGAATCATAGAGGAGGAGCCCCAAATTCTATGCAAAAACTCATCCCAATTCTCTTGCTGAGCCCTCAACCATGGATGTATGGGGCAGAATCCAAGTATCCCAACTATGGCTAAAAGAACTGATCTGAGATTTGAACTGCCACCTACTGCAGGGAGCATAGGGTTTTGAGTTTGAATATAGCAAAGTTAAATGCTGGCTAAAACAAAACAAGACAAAAACAACAATGAAAACAGAACTCTTTGGAGGAACATAACAGAATCCAGTGTCTCTGCAACATAACACTCACAATGCTCAGAATACAATCCAAAATTCCTAGACATACAAAGAAACAGGAAAACATGACCTATACTCAATAGAAAAGGCATTAAATGGAAACCAATCTCAAGGAAGATGAATTTTGTTTCTCAACTGCCCTACAGCACAATAGCAGCCTGGCAGGAGGAGAAGTAAGCTGGAGAAGATGATATTCAGACTGGGGGAATCACCTGTCTGTGGGGATGGGATACTCCTGGGAGGGGTTATCAGTCAGAATCACAAGTTCTATGGGTATGTGGAAAGGTCTGGCTCTCTATCCCCTGGTGTCTCTCCAAAGGGTGTAGCTCAAGAGTGGACCTTCCCAGACAGAAACAATGCTTGTTGTCAGGCAGGTGCAAGGATTGGGATGCCATGGTTTACCATGGGGCTTTGATCATGTTTGGATATAGAGCCAAACTTGTCTCAGAATGGGACCACAATCAGTGGGAATGAGTGACTACAGTACCATACTGCTGTGGATTACCATGGAATGCTCAGTTTAACAGATTATACTAGAGTATAGTGGGAGAAGAAAAAATGTTAATGACAAAACTTTTAGGATCTCCAACATTAAATGGCCAGACAGAGGATGGTGAGCCTATAGGAGAGATAGAGAAGGGCCAGAGAGGTGGGAAGTAAACCAAAACAATGTTGAGTCATAAAAGTCAAGGAAGACCTGGCTCTCTATCTTCTGGTGTCTCTCCAGAGGGTGAAGCTCAACAACAGGTCTCTCCAGACAGAAGCAGTGCTTTTGGTTAAGTAGGTACAAGGAGTGGGACTGTGTGGTTTCCGTGGGACACTGGTCATACTAAGAGAATATTTCAAGGAGTAGGGAGAGGTCAATAGTTTTGAGTGCTGCTGAGAGATCAAGTAGGGTAGTCAATATTTTGTGCCTCAATTTACTTGCTTGTAAAATGGACAAAGTTCAGATTAGCATCTCCTCTTTAGCAAAGGCATTCTGTAAAACAATGAAAGTATGGAGATGGTAAGATGCTCTATACATTCAACTCCAAATTCCATTCTAGTATATTTTTAAATACTGTTGTATAATTCATCCTGCACTCATGTAAGGGATGCTATTGAAATCATAAATCTGCTAACATACTTCTAGAGTTTTTCACATATGTACTTCAAAATTTGCTCTTTTAAAGATGTTTGGGTATCTGATTTGCAGATGACATCACTCAGAGCCACCATGGTGCCAATTAACTATGAACCCTTTCTGCTTTTACTCCCAGCCATGGTCAACTCACTTGTACAATTCAACACACCAGCATTGAGGGAGAACCCAGGCTATAGCCCTTCAAACTGTTTTCAGTCCCAGTTCCAGAGGACAGCAGAAAATGTCAGTGCTTTTAGCACTGGAGAAAATGGATATGGTTTTAAGGATTATGCTTTAACAGAATTATTCTAGAGTTTATGTGCCATGGTAGAGACTTCACCTGCCATAATGGGGGCCCTGGTATCAAGTCCATCCATGGGAAGAAATTTCCTGATGAGAACTCCACACTGAATCATGTGAATTTTGAGATCTTATCCATGACAAATGATGGCCCCAACACAAATGATTCTTGGTTTTTTTATTTACACTGTTAAGATTGAATGGCTGGATGGCAAGCATATGGTCTTTGGTAGGAATATTGTGGAATCTACGGAATGCATTAGATCTAAGATTGGCTAGACAGCAGGAAGATTGCTATTGATAAGTGTAAGCAACTCTCATAGATTTGGCTTTGTGTTTTATCTTAACCACCAAACAATTCCTTCTTTAGTGGAAGAGAACACCCTCCATCCCTAGTTTGTTCTCATATCCTATAATCTCTGGGCTGTAATCATTTGCTGTAGTTCTTTGGGTTTCATATCTTCCTAACTTCCTTCCAAGTCTAGATGAATTTCACATTTAATTTTGTGATTATTAAATAAAAGCTAAACAAGAAATGACTTGCCTATGTTCCTGTAGTGATCAGCCCTCTCACCCCTCAAATATAACCAAAAGGGCAGCAGTGCAAACAAGAACAAGATGGCAAAAAGCTTCCTGGTCATTGCTATGGCAGGGTAACTCACTCCCAACATATAGGAGATTAAAGTTCTTCTACTAAGAGTTGTGCCCTTAGGATCTCAGCTTTCCCTCAATTTACTTTTTCTTTTTCCGGAAATCCTTATCCAGGAAACGCAGTCAGCCAGGTAGTGTCAACTTCTAACATCTGACAGCATATGCAACCTCAGAGGACACAACCTCTATAGGTGAGCAGAGCACGGACCCGTGGTTTGGCTACTTAGTACCTGGACACACTAGAGGTATCCATAAGGTTCTTAGGAGGAAGCTCTTTGTATCATGAAATTTTGAACACAAAACTACTTTAAAATATTTGAAAGAATAGGGTAAGAAGGAACAGCCTTTTCTGTTTCACTCTAGAAGACAAAGCTAGGAACAAATGGTAGAAGAAGTTTGGTTGGGAAAATTACAGCTCAGTTTAGTGGAAGACCTGCTAACTCTCAGAGCTTGAGTTGCTGTGAGCTTTCCCATAACAGGACTTGGGGTAGTGGGACCATCAGGCAGATGGTCAAGAAGAAGGTCCCACACTGGGACCATGTTTGGAGCAGAAAACTTCTAAGATGACTTGATTTACTAATTTGCTTCCTACTCTTAGAGGAGTATCACAACCCACATTGTCTTCTTAAAGACAGATAATTTCTCTCCAGCTCTTTCTCAACCACAGTCCTTGATGTTCAATCCTGTTATCAACACATGATTAAAAGGTCCTCAGACATACCTAATCAGATCTCAGAATAGAGGTATCATTTCTTCTCATGAATTTACTTTATTTTTATGTTTCTCTGTGATTCTTAGAGACAATTCTTTGATTCCAACAAAAACGTCGTCTTATGAGAAAGGAATGCATGCCAACTTGAAGTTTCTTTTTTGATTTTTAAGCAAGCTCAGAAGGAAAATTAATTGGCGTAAGTTTATGATTAAGATATATTTTTCTGCAATTAATTTCCCGTATCTTTCATTTCCTCTGTGGAATATTAACAGCACATGGTTATTGGAGAACTCTGTTTGGGGTGAATTAAGCTCTCTCAGGTATCTTTAATATTTGCCAATCCTTCTACTTGACTTCACATGACATGCTTAAGCATATGTTCAGAGTTTACCTGAGGTTTTACTGAAAGAAAAGCTCATGGAGAAAGTAATAGACAACTGCTTATCTGTTTGATTGTCCAGGTTACAGCAGAGCACATGGGGTCTCTGTGTGGTGATTTAATTTTATTCCCATTGGAATAAGTGACAATTAACTCCTTACAAATGGAATAAAGAGGTAACCAATGATTTTTAATGTAAAAAAGTTCTCATGCAAGTGTGCCTTTATTATTGTTGTGGATTTTCAATTCAGCCTTTGCGGGGCTCCTACTCCAAAGACTACTGGAAAGTGAGCAGGCCATTGCAAACTAGCTGTGTGATCCTGGGCAAGTCACTTAAAGTGCTTGAGTCTCATTAATAAAATTAAATATGAATGATGTGATCTTTTTCCCCCCAAATATCTGGTACCTAACATTAGGAAATCATTTGAAATAATTCAAATTTTCAACCTGTGTTCTGGGATCATTATATTTTATTACTCTCTTTGCTTTCATCTCTATGCAAAATATCTTGCTGATGAGATTAGAGTTTAAAAATGAAGATGTTTTTATTCTTGTTCTGTTAAATTTTATCCTTGTTCACAAATAATTAGTGGTTACCAGAGGGGAAGGGGGGAGGGAGGAGGGTGAAAGGGATAATTTGGTACATGTGTGTGGTGATGGGTTGTAATTAGTATTTTGGTGGTGAACATGATGTAGTCCATGCAGAAATAGAAGTACAATGATGTACACCTGAAATTTTTACAATGTTATAAACCAATGTTACTGCAATAAACAAAAAATTAAAAAAACAAACAAACAAACAAACAAAAAACCAAATAATTAGTTTTCTATTTTTAATTCCCCATTGACTTTAGGCCAACTCATGTGACTTGTAGATTAAAAAAATATGAGCATAATGACATATGTCACTTCTAGGATTAAGAACGAATGATGATTCTTCATTCTCTCTCTCCCTCCTGCTACTGTGACCAGGAGGGGTCTCTGCGTAAAGATGATGTGGAGCAAACCCCTCCGTCTACAAGTAATGAACATTCATCATAAATAAATCTTTGCTGTTTAAACCACTGAGATCTGGAGACTGTTTGTCACTGCAGCGTAACCAACCCTATCCTGACTAGTACAACTTTCTTCATCCATTTCAAGCAGATTATTGACAAGCAGCATTTTAGGGAATTTATTAATTGTTACTTAGGTCAAAGTTGACAGATAAACCATACCTCTGACACTGTAATACCACCTAGGATGAAACTTAGCTATGATAGATGTTTAGTTTACCCATCTCTGAGCAAAAACTTGTAAGTGACCCAAACTAAACAAACTTTTGGCCCCAAACTAGTATCATTTCTCATCTTCCTGCAAAATATTTAGTAAATAACAAATTTCAGTCAATAGTGAGTTATAAGGGACAACCTATATTCTTAAGATATGAGAGATTATTTATATAAACAATTGTTAGAGACCAACAAACCACTGCACAGGTTGCAGATTATTTTTGTTGTTGTTTCTGTTGGTACATGTGACTTCTGAATGGAATAACACTGGCTGCAATGAAGTGAATCATTTTGAGGGTAAGAGATCTGGCTCTAACCCAAATATACCAAAATGACACAAGGTCTCCAGGTTAACCATTTAAAGTAATTCCCTTGAAAGCAGGACTTGGAAATGCACACCACAGAAGAGAGAGAGTTTTTCAAGTTTGCTAATGTCTCCTTTATTGTTCCTATTCTCCTGGGATCCTTCTCTCTTCTCGCTCTTCATGTTATTCCTTTGTGATCTCACCCCTCCCTTAGCTTCTAATAAAGGGACTCAGCAAAGGAAGAATAAAGGATTTCCTGGCCTGGTCACGTGAATGTGCAAAGAATGAGAGTGTGTGCTGAACTGAGCAGCAGGACTTGCTGTGATATATTGGCCTCGGATGTTCTAAGCATTCCAGGTAGATTCAGGAGGGCAAAGTCTGGGAAGAGGGATGATGTGAGGAGTAGAAGGAGAGCCAAGACTTTGGAGTACAAAAGCAGATCTGGAGGCCAAGGATGGAAATCCAGTCAGGGACCAGAAGTGCAGGCGGGAAAGGCAATTGACAGTAAGAATCAGCAACAGGTGATTCTGGAGAATCTTAGAAAACAGGTTGCGGCTTTTCTGCCAGCCTTGTTGTTCCAGCTGCAAATTCAGGTGTGCTTGCTTCAGAAATGTCTCAGAGGCATAGCACAGTCCCTGTGGGATTCAGCTGCCATTTTGTGACTTTCAGGCTGACCTCTAGACCAGAATTTCTAACTACTTTTCTTCTTCCCTCCCAATCCACCTCTCCTTCCACTCCTCTCTGGCTCAATTATTGGCCTCTCTTCCATCAGTAATCCAAGCCAGAATCCTTGGTGTTATCTCAGTTGCTTCCTCCCACTCCCCCCCATCTAATCAATCACAAATCCTTATATTCTTACTTGAGAAATATCTATTCAGTCCAAACTTCCTTTCCGTCCCCACTGTCTTTGGTGGGTTTTCCTGCAACCAAACTTTTCCTGCTCCATTTCATATGACACAGAATGCCAGAGTCAACCTCTTATAGAGGAAATGGGTGTGCCAGGATCTCAGATATGACAGGATGTGGAAATGAGTGGGTTGTATTTTTCTGAAGAACCAGTGAGAAGTTAATACAGAGGATTTGGGAATTAACAGGTATGAGGAAACTTGCCAATGTGGCCATCCTTTCTGCTGGGCTCCAGGTTGTAGGGGCATCTTTCCTTTCAGGAGCCATCACAAATCCACCTACATTCCTCATAATCCTGGCCCAAGAATGAGACCCAGAGAGACACTATCGAGGGGTTCCTCTCCAAGCTCTGGGTGCTATCTTAGAACTCTCCACTTAATAGAATGGTTGACACCAGAAATGACCACTCATTTTAAGAAAGACCCTGCCCTCATTCCACAGAGGTGTGGTCTTATGGTATCTACCAGATATACTTGAATAAGGTACAGTGCACTTAATATCTATATAAATGACACACAGAGAAGCCGCGGTGGGAAGTTGAAGCAGGAAATTTGATCTAAGAGGAAGGCCCGGGAGTACTCAATCTGAGACTGTCGGGGGTCTATCATTAGGAAGAGGGGACAATGGGTGTTTCTAAGCAGTATGAAACTCATTCCCATAGAGGGTAAACTTGAGTGCTCAGAACAAGCTGCAACAATGCCTGAATTTGATCAGGGAAGGATAGATTTTGGTGTGTTGTTCCCAATGCCATGTACTTCATCTAATTTAATCTTCACAACAGACTATTGATACATTGGGAAGCAGAGGCACAAAGAGATTAGATCAGTGATTCTCAAATACTCTTAAAACTTACTGAGGATATAAAAGAGCTTTTGTTTATGTGGGTTATTTCTATCAGTACTTATCTTATTAGAAATTAAAACAAAAATTTAAAACACAAGAGTACACAAGCACACATTCCATTAGCCATCAATGCGATAACAACATCACATGTCTTTCAGTCTCTGGAAAACTCCACTGTACACTTGTGAGAGAATGAGAATGAAAAAGACAAATAATATCATAGTACTTTTATGAAAATAGTTTTGACTTTGCATAGCCCTGAAAGGGTCTCAGGGACCCTCAGGGGATCCTGGACCATACTTTGAGAACCACTGGAGTAGATAATTTTCTGAGGTGACGTGGCTGGTAAGTGTGAAGCTGGTATTTCAGTCCAGGTCTGATAGTAGATCAAATGTTCCTTTTATCCCTATCAAAAACTTGACACTACACAGGAAAGAATCAAGAATCTTTACCTAAATGCCTAGGAAATATGCAAGCAATAGAAACCCACACAATAGGCAGGAGTCATCTCTCCTGGAATACAGGTTTCTTTGGATTGGTTTGGCCTACATACTTGATTTGAGGGATTAGCAAATGAACTTGCTTGGGCTTTCAATCTGGTCTCTTCCCTGGGATGAAAGTCTACTGTGTCCTCACACACAGCCTAGTCTGAAGCTCTCAAGGGCTTAATTGTGGGGCATGAGGGCGGGCCACCCAACACAGGCTCATGGGGCGGCATGAGACAGACCCATTGCTGACATTAGGCCATTGCACTTGATGCTAAAAAATGGTAGGTCATGGCTCAACTGGCTTCCTGAAATCAGAAATTACCATCAGCCCTCAGCACTGACAGATGTATCTCAAATTAAAAGCATTTAAATGAAATCTGACTGCGCTTTCTAAGAGCTTTCCAAGTTCCCGGTGAAAAGCAGCATCCATGGACCCTCCCTCAGCCCACTCCCCGCGGACCACTAAGCCTAGCTTGAGTTTCCATTGTGGAACATCAGTCACTTTGGTGCGTGGAGGAAGGAGCTGCAAACGAGCTCGTGGGCATCGGGCCAGGGGTCGGCTGGGCTCTGAGGATGTTGCAGTGAAAGCTGTCATCTCAGGAAAGCCTGGCTCCGTTTCAAGCCTACTAGTGACACCGCCTCCAGCTTTACTTTCTCTTACAATGACTCTGTTCCAAGGAGATATTTACTACTCACATCCCATAGGCTCGGCTCCTCAATCCAGGAAAGCGCCTTTCAGGAGTGGTCATGTACATCTGTAAATGCCTGGAAATCAATGCCGTTTAACCAGCGGTAGTGACCTTTCAGACACAGAGATGGTTTCAAAATGGCATGTGAAAGATAACATTCAGCAATTCCAATACAACACACAGAATTTCCAATACCACTTTAATGACCTTCTCTTGCAGAAAAGGAGAAAAACCCTAAGCTCGATATGCTTCAAAGGCAGCTCTCGAAGCTAAAGTAAGCAGGCAGGCCGCCTGAGTCACAAGAAGTGTGTTGACTGTCTGTACTCCCTTTGTCGCAGGTCACATCCAGACGACTCCAGTCCTCCAAGAAGAGAGAGGAAGAGAACCAAGACTTTGAGACTAAGGCTCTAGATTCCTGTCTTAGCTCTGCTTCATGATTCTGCCTGAGCATATCTTCTCTGGGCCTCAACTTCTCCAACTATGGAATGGAGTAATAATACTCTTTGTTGTATTTACCTCAGAGATTCATAAGGAGGTGTTTTTTGTTTATTTGCTTGTTTTTTACATTACATCCCCCAGACTTATTTATCTTACAACTGGAAGTTTGTAACTTTTGACCCTCTTTCACCCATTTCCCCCACTCCCCAATTCCCATCTTTGGCAACCACCAATCTGTTCTCTATGACTTCAATTTTTTTTCCTTTAGACTCCATATGTAAGTGAGATTATAGAGTATTCATCTTTCTCTAACTTATTTCACTTAGTGTAATGTCCTTGAGGTCCATCCATGTTGTTGCAAATGGTAGAGTTTCCTTCTGTTTTATGGCTGAATAATATTCCATTGTATACATACACCACAACTTCTTTATCCATCCATCCTTCGATGGACACTTAGGTTGTTTCCATGTCTTGACTATTGTGAATAATGCTGCAGTGAATGTGGTGGTGCATGTAGGAGGAGGTTTTGAAGCCTAAAAAGTACTTTTGTTTTCAATCATTCTTTCAAAAGCAATATATATCTGTTTTTAAAAACTTAGATCACAAAAATTAGCTAAAATAAGAAATTAAAAATAACAGAATCCCCTTACCAATTTTTTTCATGTATACATGCTTTCTTATTTAACTATTTCCCCCTTCCTTCCTTCCTTCCTTCCTTCCTTCCTTCCTTCCTTCCTTCCTTCCTTCCTTCCTAAAATGGGATTATATTGCACATACTGTTTGGTAATCTACTTTGTTACTTAACACTATGTCGACCACAGTTTTCCAAGCCATTAAATATTTTTCCTATAACTTTTAATGATTGCATAATATTCCATTGTGCATTTGTAGCATAATTTACCTAACCAATTCTCTAGTATTGGGCATTCATATGTTTTTTTCTCTCTCTCTCTGTTTTTCTTTCTGTCTTTCCCATCTTTCTCTCTTTTTCTTTCTTTCCTTCCTTCTTTCTTTCCTCTCTCTCCTTTCTCTCCTCCCTCCTCCCCCAACCCCTTCTCTTTTCTCTTTGTCGTCTCCTTCTTTTCTCCTTCTCTTTCAATGTCTCTCTCTCTTTCTTTCTTGATAGTCATACATGATGCTGCTGGATGCTTCCCCCACCACTATGATAGCCCCATGGAGCACATGCAATAGAAACAAGGGGTAGCCACATGACAGTCTTGATTAACTATACCCTTTCCTGAGATTTTGAATCTAGACTGAAATGATGCGGAGAAGGATGAGAGAGTTATCGTGCCATCATTCTAGACATGGTGCCACCAAGCAGTTCATGCTACTAAGACTGCTTGGATCTGCTTCCATCCATTTCAACTCCTCAGCGTCCTCTCCCCTTCCTCCCCCTAATCCTGTGAGATCATGCAAAGCCCTCTGATGAATTTCCTTCTTGCCTAAGGTAGCCATTGCCCATTTCTGCTGCTTGTGTCAAAAAATCTCTAGCAAATGCAATCAGGAAACATCTATAGATGGTACATACTAACCTGACTTTTTAACATTTTAAATTAATCAAGGGAATGGCCTACAGACTTATTAAAATTAAGGTTAAGTCTATAATCTTGTTTATACTGGGATTAAATTTTTTTTCTTTCCTTTATGAATACATATTTGCCTCTGGAAATAGTAAACTTTTGTACTTTTTTAGTCTGTCAAGTAAATTGATATTTGTTTAATTTGCCAACAAAATCTATTAGTGTCTTGGCTGGAGCTTGTTGGGAATGAGTTTCAGCCTAGACCTGGTTTTTACAGGCTATTTTTGAACCTCAAAAACCAAAGATTTACTATCATTTTTATGGAAATACTGGCAGGGCCATAACTATGGTAACACAGATGGCACTGTTGTAAAATATATATGTATGTGTGTCCGTAAAAAGAAGCACAATTAGGTAAATAGATGTTTGGATCACCTATGAAAGAGAGGAACTTTGCAGTGGGAGAGTTTCTGTTTATCCATATGGCCAGTAGAGCCGGTGGCAGGATGACTTTTCTTTGCAGTCTTTTGTTTGGTTTTCTTTAAGAATCCACAGCGGAACTTCCGCAGAGTTGGCCTACACAGTGGTCCTCTTATTCCCCTCTCATACCAGAAGGAGTTCACCGGGAGGCAAACGCTCCTGAATGTTGGCCTTTAGGAATCCACTGAGGATTCCCAAAGAGCAAAACTGTGATACTGATGACAGTGTAGGGCTCTCCACCTATCTCCCTGTCTTACTCTGATGGGTGGTGAAGATGGTACATATCACGGCAGAAGAGACCTCAACCACTACAAACTGTGTTGAAGAATAAGACTGATTTGGAATTTAGAATGTGGTGGGCCTAGTTTTGAATCCAGTTCAGCTACTTTGACCAGACTGAAAAATTTATCCAACCAATCCCTAGTATTGGACATGCTCTCTAGACACTCAGTTTCCTTGCCTGTACATTCTTTCAAATTATTGTGAGAATTTATGAGATAGTGAGTGCCTGGTATATAGTAAGCATTCTTTAATGGTGGCCATTATTATTTTGTAATAATTGTATTTGCCAGTAAGATATTTTGGGGTTTAAAAAACTCTGTAAGCCTCAAGTATTGGCTCTATTGAAAGAACACACATGTGAATTAGAAAAACAGGGATCACAGCAGTATTAGCAGTAGTGAAAGCAGGAAAGCTCAACAGGCAGGGAAGGCCAGGGGGCCCATGGCATGTCTGAGCCTCACAGGGTATGGCACTGGATCATCACTCAGCGTCCAGGCAAGCTCTGGGCTGGCAGCTGCTGGAGCCTGTGGCTCTCTATTCTGGAGTTTCCCTGTTAACCTGACTCCTTCTCCATTTATGTTTCTCTGATTATATCTTGCCTGCTCTCCCCCTTCTAACAGCTAGCTGGGGCATCTTTTCAGTTCCCTCTGACTTTCTGCAATTAGCAGTTCAGAGTTCAGATATATCAGAATCCAGCTCACCCCTTTTGGGGGAGAGATTTTCTTTCCAGACTATATGACAAGCCTCAGTCTGGCTACCTTGGGTTAGAGGCTTTTCCTGGTCAAAGTGCACACAGTGGAATAGCATCTTATCTGCATATAATTGACTTCAACTACACAAGCTGCATGGAGAGAGAAGAAGAGGGAGACAGAGGGAGGGGAAAGGGGAGCACCAGAGGTCAAATGGCACATGTGGCTTTGCCAGCATTTCTACTTGTGAGCAAATACCTTAGGATATGATTGAAATGGAAGATTCTAATCTGCTGACTCCTCAATTTTTCTCAGTTCTTATGTGAACTGCTTGTGATTCCAGTGTTTTAACATGGGTACTTTTGGGTACCACATTGTCTTAGGTCAGGTCTCCAGGAAACAGCCTGTGAGATGGAATTTTGTGGTCAGGAGATTTATTGGGGAGTAATCTTGGGACCTACATCCATAGAGATTGGGGGAGAAGAATTGGGCAAGAAGAAGTTAAACTGTGGTGCAATTGCAACTGAGGCTTTAGAACTGTCCCAAATTGAGTCAAAAGGGCCAGGCTTATAGACCCTAAATCAACCAGTCAATGGATGTAGGCTGCCCTCAGGAAGGAGGCATAACCTTGGGCAAACAGCTGGGAGCCAATAGCAACTAATATTCCTGGCAGTGAGAAACAGCTGCCTTAGTCCTACAAGAGTGATATGGTACAGCCTCTACTGCATATATCTATCTATTCACTCATTCATATTTCCATCCGTCCATCCATCCATCCATCCTTTCATTTACTCAATACATATTCAGTGAGTACTATGTGTCAGTCACTATCCTAGGAGTTGATAATACACTAGTGTACAGAGCTGTCCTCATGGAAGCTATATTCCAATGAGGGAGCAGATGCTCAATTTCAGGTAGTGATAAATGCTCTGAAGAAGCATAAAGCAAGATAAGGAGGACAGAAAATTATAGAGGATGCTATTTTATATACCGTGCTCAGGGAAGAACTTTCTGCCCAGGTTCCTTTTAAGCAGTGACCTGAATGAAGTGAAGGAGCTAATGGAGCTAATTGAGGAAAGAATGTTCCAGGCAGAAAGAGCAGCAGGTTCAAAAGTCCTGAGGCATAGTGAGTTTGGCATGAAGGAGAAAATAGTCCATGTGGCTGGAGTGTAAGGTGTGAAGAAGAATGCGGTGAGAAATGATGTTGGAGAGGTACAGAGAAGCCACATCATGTAGGGCCTTGACGTGCATGGAAAGGACTTTGGATATTATTTTGAGTGAGAAGGGCATCATTGGACTATTTTGAGCAGAAGAGTGACGTGATCTCACTTCACCTTAAGCAGGATTACTCGGGCTATAGCTGGGCAAGGGTGTAAGCAGGGAGAGCAACTGAGAGGCCATTTCAGTCTGCAGGACTAGGATGGTAAGAGTCACGGAAGAGAAAAGTGGCTCCTAAATGGAAAGCAGCTATTTTGTTTGATGTTCAACAAAATAAAATAATGATCAGTTTCCAACAATGGATGAAAAACATCTGTGTTGGGCTTATTGCAAGAGAGTATCCAAAGGGATGACTTCCTAAGGGATTTTTAAGAGTGATTTTGCGAATATGCAATTTTAAGCTTATTTGCTGAATTTAAACTCTAACCCCCTAAGGGCTTTTATAAGATGAGATGTGAATGACGGTGGAGACTATGCCTTTATCTCTGCATCCCCTATACTTAACATGGTGCCTAGGACTAAAACATTTGTGGAATGAATGAATGAAAGAGAAGAATATGGTACTGCAAACACCAGTCTTGAGGTGTGCCCTCAACTGGACAATTACAGCCAAGAAGAATGTGTCAGTTAGATTCTTAGAAATAATAGCATTTTCTCTGACCAGTGAACTTGCACTTGAAATGAAGCCATTCTAGAGGGTCAAATGGTATTAGAAGTTCATAATTTATGTGCTCAATTTGCAACTAACAACTCAGAAAGGTGTAAAGAGACAGTAAATCATTCTTCATTGTCAAGAGGCTAGATACTGACGGCAGATTATATTTTCTAAAGATGGCCATTCATCCCACATCCTCCTCTGCAGTGTAACTTTGCCAAACCTCCATCAAGAGGAGGAATCTATTTTCCACTCCTTTGAGTCTGGGTGTGCTTCATGATTGCCTTGATCAATAGCATATGGCAGACGTCGTGCTGTGCCAGTTTCAGGCTTAGCTTAACTTGATTGACAGCTTCCTCTTTCTTCTTCTTAGAATGCTCACTCTTGGGACACTCTCCCTCAGAACCCAGCTGCCGTGCTGTGAAACTCCCAAGCCACACAGAGGTATTTCAGTTGACAGCCTTAGCTGAGCTGCAGTATCAACTGCTAGTCAGGTGAATGCATCAGCTTGAACATTCCAGCCCAGCTGAGCCTTCAGATGACTGCAGCCCCAGCTGATACCTGGCTGAATTGCATGAGACACACCAAGTGAAAACTACTTAGCTGAGTCCAGTCAAACCAAAGAAACAAGAGAGATATAAGTGGTTTCAAGCTAAGTTTCGTGTCATTTGGTGTGCAGCAATAGAGAACTGAGCAACACCAATCATGGATACCACATCACTTAGTGGATGTCCATGCTGAGTGGAGAGGATGCCAAATGTCATTCTCTTGGGGTGGCCTGGGACCCCTCCTACTTGCCATCCACTTCACAGACACAGGAGGTAGTATGCTTGTAGTTAACATCATCACAGACCCATGAAGTCATGAGTGAGCCCTATGTGATTCCCTGCCCTCATCTCCATTCCCATATCACTTTCTTTTCTCCCTTCCCCTTGTCTGGCTTCTACTTGTCCTACAGAAGCTAGTTTTCTTCCTTTTTTATCTAGCTTCTCTCCTCTGTATCATTTTCTTATATTCTTACCTTTTTTCTCTTTGTTCATCTCTTCCCCTTCCTATATCCTAGTCTTTCCCAGGCTTACATATGGTCGTCTCCAAAATCCCTGAGTCCCACTGCCTTCCTCTCTTTTGGGATTCCTGTTGGTAGTGGACAGCTGATGCTTCTGCCTGCCTGGCATCTCTTGCTCTTTGTTTTAGTGCCATCATGAAGACACTTCTCCCTCATTCTATGTGATCTGTGTGAGATTATCAACAAGACCCATGCCCCAAACACTCAACCAAAGGCAGGTCATGAGATCAAAAATAGGCCCAGAATCTTTCTCCAGGAATTTGAGTCTTCAGTGGAGTATTGATAGAAAATGGTGAGTACTGAGTGCAGACACTTGAAGAGATGACCCACTTCTTCCTGCTGCCTGAATCTGGGAAGCTGCTTCATTCTGTGCTGAAGCCTGCTTATTTAACTGCGCTCCCCCACCCCACCTGCTATCTGAACTATTTTTCCAATAGGTAATTTAAAAGTTGAATCGACCAGAATTGTTTTCTGTTGTTCAGAACTAAAAATCTCAACTGGCAAATTATTTCCCTTCTTCTCCCCTCTTTTACTTTTTCTCTCATTCGCTCTCCCCACAACTTAGTTCTCTGTCATTCTATATATTTCTGTGCTTTTCTCTTTCTCATTGTCTCTTTTCATAAATATACATACACAAGAATTTTCTCTCCCATGCATCCTCCACCTTTTTTTTCCCTTCAGGGTCTGCTTCTTTTCTTTTTATAATTAAATTGTTTTTAAATTAAAATCTTCTGGGTCTTACTTATGCCCAATCAATTCCACATGGCTCTCCTTCCCTGGCTGGTGGTCTGTGGGATTATAATGAATCTGTGAGTCTCTGCCATTGCTTTTAGTTTGCCAAGCTGGGGCTTATCCCTAACAACTCCTTCTCAGAATATCTAAAGACTCTTCCAGAAAACAATGGCCTTTTCTTGCTGCATGGCTCAGCTCTCCTGCTGGGTTTGTGGTGGCGTTTGTACATGTCTAGTATTAATATGACACATCTTCGTTGCTGCTTTTGGGGGAGTCTTTTAGAAATCTAGCTGATAGGGTTGGCTCATGGGAAATATCATGGTCCAGTGTTGAAATAACTTCAGAGTGAGGAATAAGAGTTCTGGACTCCAGTCCCAGACCGTGGGGCACCAGCATCTATGCTCTTAACCACTGGATATACTGCCTCTCTTTGGGTGCCTGTCTGCATCTGCCCTCTCTTATTTGCCAGTGTTGGTCCTGGCCAGGACTGTGTACAAAGGCAGGTCACAGGTAGGGTCCTCTAGAGAGAGCTTCCAGGGCCCATCTCTGCGTGGCCCGACTGTTAGAAGAAAGAAGACAAGTGGTAAAGGGCCGCTTAGGAGATTCTGGAATTGAGGAGGTTTATATATAGCACGAAGCAGACATCGTTGGTGCCCCGTCTATGGTCACTTGCCACTCCACATTCCTGTGTGTGCTGTGCTGATGGCTTCTCATTGCTAGCTCCTGAAGAAAGCCTGCAGGCTTTTGCTGGCCGCAGGAGAGTTCTTGGTCTGTGTGGGGGGCAGGCCAGAGTGCAGAGGAGTTTATCCGGAGCAGCCGTGAACCAATGACAACAAGAAGTTGGTGGATAAATACCCAATCTTTCAACCCCTTGGAGGGAGAACTCCTCTGAGATGTGTTCTACACAGTCTCCCAGAGGTCCCCATGGGATGCAGCCCAGTTGTCCACAGAGGTGACCCGCTCATCAAAACACTCTATATTGACCACGTTCCCATCTCTCTCATTCCCCACGCCCTACAGTGCAGAGGTCACCCTTTCCCCCCAATAAGCCATTTATACTCAAATCCTTGTCTCAGGGTCTGTTGTCTAGGAGAACCCAAGCTAAAAAGAAGGTCCTTAAACTGTGGAACCAATAGGTGGCAAGTTGGAGTGATGCTCTTAGGATAGAAAAGAGGCAGCGAATATTTCAAAACACAAGTTGGCCCCTTGAGTTCTTCTTATTCAATGTGTGTGTGTCTGTGTGTGTGTGTGGTGGGTTGGAGATTGAAATATGTGAAAATGACTCTGGACTGGGGGATATGAACAAGAAACCAGCTAGACTTCAGTACCTGTGAATGAAGCAAATCACTAAATCTTCTGAATCAAGTTCCTTTCTGAAAAAAAAATGGCCCATCTGACTGCACCAAGGTGCCATGATAAGAAAGCATTAGCTGACAGCTGTGAACCTTTTTTAGCCTATTGAAAAATGGTAGTGGTTCTGGGGCATTTAGGTTCCTTTACTTATTAGAGGTTTCATTAGTTTTATATTGAAATAGTTTTGATAACAATTTCTAAAGTGCCAGCATTATGCACTAAGCTATGGCCATGAATAGCATTGATTTTCAACAGCTATGTTCATTATAAATTCACTGACATAAAAAGTGCCATAGTGATGAACATGCATGTCCTAAGTTCTGAAATCATGAAAATTTAATGGTTGCACTTTTGTTGCCCTGAGTCTTGTTTCCATTGTTGCTGTTCAGTTCCTGTTTAATATGCTGGAAGCATCTACAATCGAGCAAGCTGATCCTTTCAAGATAGCTTGTCTTTCCCTGTGTTCAGAACAGGGACTTAGGGCTTTGATCTTTCCTACTTCTACTCTGTGGACCAGGCTACAAGTTTTCTTACAAGGCCAGCTGTTGTGGGATACTGGGAATACCAACGATATTTTATTCTGGGTCTCGAGAGTGTGATGGATTTGTTCTAAGATTCAGGATTTAGGACTACAGATTCAGAAACTCAGCATTTTTGGTTTCTTCCAAGATGATTCTGGGGAATGGGTCCAAAGAGTAGAGAGGGAAGAATGGTTGGTCCTAAGATCCACGAGGAAATGGGTAGAAGAGTTATATGCCATGCACTATGCTGTGGGTTTCTCCATAGTTGCCTTGTTCAATGTTCATAGCAATCCTATGCATGTATTCTTTATATCCATTTTTGCAGAACTTAAGTTCAGAGAAGTGTAGTGACTTGCCTGAGATCACATCACTCATGAACACAGAGTTGGGATGCCAAATCTGTCCTTTCGTTCTCACTTTGTCCCATAGCAGTGTTTGGATATTTGAAGATAAGTATTGGGTTCTTCTAGAGTCACATCCTCTCTTTGAACTTTCCCTACCTGTGTAAGGAGGTTGAGACCAATGCTCACTAAAGTACCTCCCAAGTTTTAGATTCTAAGATGGGCTATCAAAGGGTGAGCCTGTGCCAGAATGTGCTGGGTCTTCTATTTTACTGTTCTTATGATAGGACAAATTGACTTATCAAGTGAGACACATCTGAGATTATGAATTGTCTTTATGATGATTCCATTTGAGACCTCCACTGGAGATCCACTGAGACCTCCATCAGCATGTCCCCAGCAAAGCCTGCCTTAAGCTGGATAGCTTCTAGGGGGAGGTTTCCTAAACACAGCTGATCCCAGCCATGGTGTGTGGATTCTTTTTGGTTCACTTCTCCATACAGAGATTCCAAATTAGACCTGTAGAAGCTTTCTGGAGAAGCTAATGAGAGCTTCCCAAACTGCATGCTAGCACTTGGTGAAGGCCCCCAGTAATCATGTGTCTCCTAAGTCTATCCTTTTACAGTATCCTGGCACACCCCACACCACTCACCTGCTGACCTCCAAGATGCCCACTGTGGCATGGCTTTTCCGAGAAATGGCACAGGGCCTCCTTTGCTCTGGGTCTCTGTTTCCAGTTCTTGGCTTTGGGCTGGGTGTAATCAGGGCTCCACATTTTGTTCTTTTTGCCTTTGCCTTTTCTCTCTTGGGATATTGATCCTAACTCATGTTTCTGGCCACCTTCATTTTAGGATTACGTTGTCAAGAGCACTCTGCCTTCAGTCTGGTAACTTTTGAATGAGCCTACCCCCACCCAGGAGTCAATGTGATGAGATCCTGGTCTGGGCTTTCCATTACCTCCATTGAGAGGAGTAAGTGTGAAAGCCTGTTTCGCATTTGAGGCAGGAAAATGGGAAACATGGTCTGCTTTCCAATTAGAAGTGGGGGGAACATGTGGAGAATATAAGATAAAAAATTCACTTCTGCTAAAGTAGCAGTGGACTTGGCCTGTGGCCTACTTCTGCCTTATTCTTTCTTGGTCATTTTTTTTCCACTGATACTACCCAGAGGTATTGGTTTTCTATTGCTGCATAACAAATGACCACAACATACTGACTTAAAGCAACACAAATTCACTTTCTCAGTTTCCATGGTTCAAGAGTCTGGGTATGGGTTAGCTGGCTCCTCTGCTCAGGGCTTTTTTGGGGCTGAAGTGAAGGTGTTGGCCAGGGTTGTGATTCTCATCTGAGGCTCAGGATCCTCTGCCAAGCTCACTGGTTGTTGGCAGAATTCACTTCTTTGTGGTTATAGAAATGACGCCCCCTTCTTGCTAGCTATCAGCTGGGACCGCTCTAGTGTCCACCCACAGTTCCTTGCCACATGGCCCCATATGCAGTTTACAACATGGCTATATACTTTCAGTTCAGAATGAGACTGTCTCTCTGATGCTTCACCGTCTTATAAGGCTCCTCTGATTAAGTCAGGTCAACCCAGGGCAACCTCTTTTTGATTAACTCAAAGTCTCCAGAAGAAGGGATGACCCAGGGAGTTTGTTGGTGTCATACCCAGTGTGAATCTACAGCAGGAGTAGCTCTGGTCTTCACTGTTTACGTGTCTTGTGTTTAATTTGGGAGTTGATACCTGGCAAATATTTAGGAAAAAAATTATTAATACTATTAATGATGGTTACTGGATACCTGATCTTGTCAGACTCGTCAGCCCTTGGTTGTGCAGTCAAAACTGTTATTCAACATCTACAAACTGCCTACAAACCAGATCTCACTTACCAGCTCCCATTCTTCCCTTGCAGTGAGGGAGAGCCGGGGACTTTGCTGCATGCACATATGGAAGAAATCTGGGTTTTAACTGCCTCTTAAGTTGACTTTCAACTAATTCTCCTTTTTTACACTCCACCAACACCTCCCAATCCCAAAGGTACCTGGTGCAAATAATTCCTGAACCTTTGGGGAGTTCTGTGATGTATTTTAGGTTCTTCTTGGCTAACGATTCAGATTTCTAGAGTTAATTAACTCTGATCCATCTGCTTCTGAGATTCCAACATTTTGTTTCTGTGCTTTCTTCTATTTCCTTACTATTGCTTTAGTGGAGTTTGGGGAGGAAGGGGATCTAAATGAGTCTACTCCATGTGTCATCTTGAACCAGAAGCCTGTTAATTTCATTCTTTGAATATCAGGAACAATAAGTGACAGAAAGGTAGCAGAGCACAGAGGGCAGTGGAGTTACGGGAAGTTTGGTGACTCAGCTTTGACATGAACTAGCTGCATGACCTTGAGCAAGTCAGTGCCTCTTGTTGAGTTTTTCTTTCTGTGAGATGAGGCATTGGATTAGATAAACTTGAAAGCCTCTTCAGTGATTCTACATGATATCTCAATTTCCCAGGATTCTGAGTTGATTAAAACAGCTCCATTTTCTTAGCATTTTGGATAAAAGAAGTTCTGGTGTAAAAATACCCTCTTACTTAGTGTTTTTATCCTAGTGTACACAGTAGGGCAGAGGTCACAGTAAGCTTCTGACCACGGTGCCCACATCTTCAGGTTTATCCCCAGACAGAAAGTCCTAGCAGTGCTGCTATGTTGAAACATATGCCATCTTTGGGGATGATAATGTTTATTAGGAAGCTAACAATTAGCCATAGCCCTGTTGCTTTGTTATTCCTGGGGAGTAGGCTTTTTCCTGGCTCCACTTTGGAAAGGCCATTAGGAAGGATGCTAAGATGGAAGCGTCTCAGCAAAAGTCTAAGCCTCCTTAGAGCATGGTGTGTAGTGTAGGTTGTCTCCATAGAGCATAAACTCTTTGAGTAGAGCATAATGATGGTCCATTTCTGGTCAGGACTGCCCTGTGCCAGGGTTGACAGCTGTAGTTGTCCTGAAGAGCTTCAGAGAAAGACTTATTCTCAGGTCAAAGTATTGCAGTCTGGCAAATGAGGTTATTTATTATCTTATATGTACCCTACAAAGACCTATTCAGAATGAATAATATAATAAAAACAGTGTTTTGAACTCCTTGGGAGAAAAGTGGATTATTTATTTCATTGTGTGTGTGTGTGTGTATATATCTGTCTTTCATATATACGTGTACACACATATATATACACACATTTATACAAGCATACATTTGTATGGGTGTGTATGTATATATACGTGAGAATCAGACCCCTCTGTACATATCTGATGAGCTGTGACCTACCGAGTGTCAATTTGCCTGAATTTTTTCCCCTATTAAGGAGAAAGAACAGGGGGTAAAAGAGATCCTTATATGTCACAGCTCCTCCCAAGACTCATGAGAAGGAGGAGAAACCATTTTCACAACAGACCCGGGGAGACCTGGCAACGAAAGCTATGCTGCTGTGGTACCCAGGTGGGGACGTTTGAGAGGGGGGCTATGTCCCCTTCTTTCTCTTGAAGCAGGGCATGGCTCTGGCACACTGGAAGACCAAAGTGAAAGTCACAATGATGTCCAGTGCCTGGCAGTTAGGGGAGGGTGTCAAGAGGAAGAGAAAAGGAAAGAGACTTCTGACTGAATCAAGGGCCTCCACAAATAAGCTTTAAGGAGGTTCAGAGTTTTTGTTTTTGTTTTTAACTCAGCAGTTAGGGACAAAAACCCAGTAAAACACAAAGTACATCATTCCTTGGTGCTTCTGTGAACATTCGTTAGGCTAATTGTGGTAGGCAGAACAATGCCTCCTCCTCCTACCATAAAGATATCCTAATTCCTAGAACCTGTGGGTATGTTACATTACATGGCAAAGGGGATTATGGCTGCTGATGGAATTAAGGTTGCTAATCAGCTGACCTTAAAATAGAGAGATTAGCCTGGATTATCCGAGTGGGCCCAACCTCATCTTGTGAACTCTTTAAAGAGGAAGAGAGAGGCAAAGAGTGGGCTCGAGAGATGTGGTGTGAGAAGAACTCAAAGAGCCATGGCTGACTTTGGAGATGTAGAAAGGGGGCCATGAGCCAAGGAATATGGCAGCTTCTAGAAGCTGGGAACAGCCCTCAGTTTTTGGCCAGTAAGAAAACAGGGACCTCGATCCTATAACTTCAAGGAACTGAATTCTGCCAACAACCCAAATGGGCAGGAAACAGATGCTTCCCTAGAAACTAGAGACTCCAGAAAGAAATGCTGCCTGCTGACATTGGCTTTTCACCTGGTGAGACCCCTGCTGGACTTGTGACCTACAGAACTGTAAGATGATAAATTTGTGTTGCTTTGTTTAAACCAGTAGGTTTGTGGTAATCTGTTATGGCAGCAATAGAAAACTAATACAATAATCAAAATGCAAAAGCCCAAATAGTTCAATTCTGTCTTCATCTTTAAACACTTTCCTTTTCCGAGTTGCCTCCCAATCTAAGATCTTCTCCATTTCTATTCTTTTATTCAAATATGTTTCTCTTATGTCTATTACCTTTCATTCAGTATTGGCTGGAAGTTTGACTCTAGTGTCTTCATTCATTAATTAAAAATTCTCTGCTGACACATATTTTGGCAATTTTTAATCTTACAATTTTTTTGTTAACACCGTAAAAGACTGTTCTAAGTCCCTATGTCAGGTTTAAAAACTATGTGTAAAAGGGGCTAATAGCCTGAAAAGATGTACAATTTCAAGGAACCATGGGACTGTAAGCACAAATAATGAGTTGTTTTGACCTGTCATATGGCAAAAATTAAAAGATGTATAATATGAAGTGTTGATGAGTGTGAAGGGAAACACATGCTTTTATATACTGTTTGAGGGAATATAAACCTACAAAGTCTTTTATGGAAAGGCAATGTGACAGTATTTTCATGAATAAAAACATGACCTCCCTTTGATCTAGAGATGGGCACAAATGTAGAGAAGTCTATTCTGACATTGTTTGAGACTGTGTAAAATTGGAAGTCTAAATAAAAGGCCAGGAAAGCAGACCAGAGGAATAACATTGGGAGCAGAGGGGAAGTGGAGAGATGAAGAACATTCAGCCCTTGCTTTGGAACACTTCTGCATTGTTGAATCATTTGCAGTGAGAATCTCACCATGATCCCTGATGTAATTTAAAAAGGAAAGACAATGTCTAGGTTCTTTTCCAGGAGAAATCCAGGTTTACTTCTCCATTTCAAAACAGAAATGAAACCAGCATGTTGTCAAACCCAAAAACTTCAGGCAGCAGGTGGAGAATTTAGTCATGGAGCTGGCTGGTTAGTTATTTGGATAATTGAATTTAAGCCATCTTGGATAATGTAATCCAGTTTAATTTGCAAAAATGTCAGGCCTGAAGACAGATCAGAAGAAAAACATTTGGTGATGGCAGAAACATCATTGGAGAGACTTGCTTGATGTTATGAGCTGTTTGTAAGAACTGACCCTTTCACAATAGAAGGGCTTAGATTGAAAAGATTTGATTAAGAACCTTGGCAATCTGGTGTGTGTCATTAATGTTAGTGTTACATAATGCATTTTGGTAATTTATTTATGAAATGTTTGATTTACTAGTCCATTTGCCCCTTGTCAAAAGCATCTGGGAATGCCTTCATTTTCTATTTGTTTACCTGAATAATAATTTGATTTGGGTTTTCCCATTTGGCAAGTTTATTCTGATCCCAGTAACATCTATTATGAGGCCACATGGTAGATTCCTATTGTTCTGGAAAATATGGGCTTCATTTCAAACGTCAGATGCAGCAAACAGCCCACCATTTGTCAACCTAAAAATGTGCTTGTTGGCTTTGAAAAAGGGGCCTTAAGTGAAAATGGCGTTTCTTCCATTCATTTTCTTGGGTCTATGGCCGAATACCTTTCTGCTTTTACTGATCTTTGTCTCAGTCTCGGTTGTGCCCACTGCTGTGTCCAGAAGTTTTGGACGTGACTGGTGGGCTGGTGGGAGAGCGCAACTGACATTTATTTTCTTGGAGTCTCCTGGAAGGAAATGCATCATAAAAAAGGACTTTAGAAAGAGTCTCAGATGATGTGGGAGGGGAATAGACATTGTGAATAAATGTGGTGGCTGGGACTCAAATTTGGTTTGTTTTAGAGAGACTCATGGATACGTGGGTTCTAGATACAGAGTCTGAAATACTGGAACACACTGGTATACAAGCAGACCTTCTTGGGGACCCCTCTAATGTGAATTAACTTGGTGCTCTGGGGGCAAGATTGCAGAGCAGCAGTACTTAGTGGCTCAATGTCAGAGGGGAGTGGGACCTGGCAGGACAGCAGCAGTGCCATTTGAGACTTTTGAACACATGTCAGAACTCCCCTTGGGAGACTCAGAATTACATGGAATAGATTTGCTGAAGCCTGAGTGCAAGCTGACGGTCACCCTCACATTGTGATCCTCGTCTGCACCCACATGCTGGTGATGATTGTTTACACTCGGCCTTCACCATGAGTCCTGGATTTGGACTCTCAATGGAAAGAATCCTTTTGCAGTGGTTTGTTTTACCAAGACATCAATGTGGCAGAATAGGATGTGTGTGGTAGGAACCTTACCATGCCTGTAGCCCCTGGATCCTTTCTGACCCAGCAGAAACTGGCCACTGGAGTGCTCATCTGGTGTCCTCAAGGTCTTCTCATTATTCAATAGTATTTATGGATTATATCCTAGAGGTCATAGAGGGGAAATAAAAATAAATGTAGGAAATGATGACCTTTCATATAGAAGTTCAACTATATTAGAAAAATTCAGCAGAACCCAGGCTCCCGGTAGATAGTAATGTGATGAGCTCTAACGGTAGACCTAAGATGGGTTTCCAGAAGTGGATCAGTGGAGAAGTATCACTAATCACCAATTCCAAACCAGGGAGTAGATGCTTGGAGGCTTTTTAAATTTGTCCAAGGACTCCCCTGAATCTAGCATATCTTCTCTACCTGTATCCTCAGCCAGATCTGTTTTTCACAATGCATTTCTTTTATTTTGTTTGTGTCTTTCAACACATGTTGGGACCTTGATAGTCGCACAGTACCTGTCTTCACAGGTGGGTCTCTGCAGGTGTGAGAACACCCTAGTGGGTCATTAAGCCAGGCAGGGGCATAACCGAGACTGCCCATCTTCAATATCAGCTGGGCCCAAGCCTGGGGTTCTTTGAGAAATCATAAGCTGTCTGTGAAGCCTTCCACAACAAAACTTCCTTACCTTAAGTTTTTGCCAAAGCCGTTAGTGTGCTTACGTTGTTCTACAAGGAGGTGATAGAATATTGCTTGTCTTTGGGAAACATAGCCTTAGATTAGCCCCTAATTATCCAAATATTTAATTTACCTTGGCCTCAGTCTTCCTATCTGGAGACTGTGAAGACTATGCCTTCCTCCCAGAGTTCTTGTACGTGATGCTTAAATGAGATAAAAGATACAAGACTCCAACACCTCTCCCATTAGAACATTCAGACTGTCCACGGGAGCCACTGACCCAAATGTGCTGGTTCTCAATATAAGTGGTAAAGGGAGCCTGGTAATCAACCCAATGGGGGTCATGTTTAATTTTAAGCACACCGATGACATTGCAAACAATGCTGTACTACCATAATAATCTAGATATAAAGTCTTCATGGAGGAGGAGATGTCAGAGCTGTAGATTCTGCCCTGCAGGAACTCCCAGTCAAGGAGGTGGATGTCTGCCAGCTGGATCCTGCCTTACAGCACTCTTTGCCAGCTAGGCTGCACTTTAGAGTCACCAAGTGTGCTTTCACGTACTTCTGACAGCCAGGCCACCCTGCGGGCTAATAGACTGGACTCTCTGGGGTGAGACCAGGGCAACTGTGCTTTTACAGTTCCTCAGGGGATTTGTATGTGGAGCCAAGGCTGAGAACCACTGCTCTGGTCCCTTTGCTTCTCCAAATGTGGTCTTGGATCAGCAGCATCGACCTCACCTGGCAGCTTGTTAGAGATGCAGAATCTTAGCTCTACTCCAGACCAACCAAATCAGAACCCGCATTTTAACAAGATCCCCACATAGTTCTTATTGTCCCTCTGGACAATCTAGTAAAAAGGCTTCTCAGAGGAGGGAAAAAAAGGCAGTCTCTATTTTTTATCTTAATGTGACAGATTAAAGTGAAAATGAATCCCATATTATTACACATTTTTAATGTGTTAAAAAATACTACTTAAATGCCTAAAATAAAAAAGTATGTTTGGACTTCAGGAAAAGCTGCCTAATAATTTTGCTGGCAAAATGTGATTCAAAACTGTAGCCAAGACAGTATTTTAGATAAGTGGCAAGCATCAGGCTTTGTTTGGCTTAGTGGTGCTCTTGAAAGCATCTCACATAAAGGACACAAGGTATTTTTTTGTGTGTAAAGACCTGTATCTGTTGGGGGAGGCATTACTTTTCCAAGAAGGAATTTAAAATGGGAGAGGCTGAATATAAAAGGGAGATTGAAAACAATAAATGAAGGCTTTGCTGCTTGTAGAAACACAAATACTGACAGAGGTGAACTGTGTTTTCAAAGCAAAGGAAAATATTCACTCTGTTGGTGGGTGAAATTTACATAGATCTTGGTTAAATATGCCTTCCCATCCTAAGCTGCAGACTTCAGCACAGCACACAGCCTTTGTACACGGAGTGTTAGTTATTTGAAATAGCAGAAAAGAGAGGTCAGTAGCTGCTGAGAATGAGCACACAAAAAGATAAAAACCCAGATACGGGGAGGTCTAGGCTGAGAAGAGAAATTGCCTTTATTGAGCTCTTCTTTGCTGGCTACCATGCTGGGTGCTCCAAATACAGGGGACAGCAAGCTGACCAGGTCTTCGAAGGTAAGCTCCTTGCCCATGGAGTGGAGGTGGATGTGAACCCAGACCTCTTTTCTCTCTCTGTGATGCCAGGTCATCTGGAAGTTCTTGAGGACCTCAGTGCACAATATCACTGTTTTACTTGAGGCCCAGAATCCACCTTGCCACTTTTTAGCGCCTTTCAAAACATCAGCATGGTATTTTATCCATTCTCTTCCCTTCTTTCATTTTACCTTGTTTGTCACCTCCTTGTTCCCTGGATTCTTAAACTATAGGTAGTCTTCCTTTAGAAATCAGCATCAGAAAAGCTGTTTCCTTACTACATTGTTCCAGGATTCCCATTAAGCCTTTGGTGAATATTTAAGGATAATTTGCCTGTAGGAAATTTCTGTCAACTTGCCTGGCAGCAAGAGAGACTACATTTCCACGATTTTTTCCGACAATTCAGATGTGATCATACCTACGTAAGATCCAGTGTCCCAGTGTTTTATTTACTTAGGAAGTTTACTGTCCCAGTGCTGTGACGTGAAGGTTTAGTTTGGTTTTACAGAAACTTCCCTGACTTGAATGACCTGGGATTAAAGTCAAGGGCAGTTTGTTCATAGACTATCTTAGTTTAAACTCCTCAAGCTGATCGGGGTATACTAAGCCTAACCCACATCCACGTGCAGCTCTGTCCCTCCTATCTAGGAAAATACCCTCAATGCCCGAGTCTCAATCTGATTCCATCCTAGAGACCACATCCCTCCTGGCCCGTAATGACCTCCCATTATAGGTTCTTTCTGTCCTCTCCTTGAGTTCGACTTCCTTCTTGCTATCCTCAGTACTGTAAAGTCAAACATTGGTCACAAATTGGCTGCAATGCCTATAGACATGTTTTGTTTTAATTGAATTAGTATCTAACACTTAAAGATCAGGAGATTTAACAGAAAAAGTCATTTTTTTCATTAAAACCCCAAACAAAACAAAAGAGAAGATCTAGCAAATTGCGCTAACTGGCAGCAACACCTGGAGGGAGTCTTGGCTATTCCTTGCAGATGACCCACCACACTTTTTCCTTTCACTCGGTCCATCCCTTTGTACCTTTGGATTAAATAATGGATAATTCCATTCTATCTTCTTATTTATGCTCTTTTTATGTGTGTGAAGTCTTTTGTTTAATTCATTTTTTAAAAAATTTCAATTATTATAGTTTTCATTTGGAGAAACTTTATTTAACTCTTTTTCAAATCGTTTTGACCACTCCTTGGAGTATCGATTCTTTTTTCATATGTTCAAATTTCTCTTTTATTTCTTTAAGCATATGAAAAAATAGGTATTTTACTCCGTGAGCCTGATGACTCCAATATCGGAAGACTTGGTAATTCTGTTCCTGCCCTGTATTGTTCCTGCTCATGCAGCTTGTCTGTGAACCACCCATTTTCCCTAGAACTTGATCTGTGTAAGTTCTTGGAGGCTCTGGTTGAAGTTGAGTTTCTCCATAAAGATTAATATCTGTTCCTGCCTATTACTTGGGGCACTACCAACTCGGGACCACTTTAAGTCAAATTATCTCTCAAGGTTTCTTGGACCACAGAGGTATTCCTGACACTGAGGAGTCCTAGCTGGAAGTGGTACATAGCATGGGGTCACCTCCACTGGACTGCACGGACACATGCTCATCTCCCAAGCTACTGACCCTTGGCCAAGGCTTTGGCATCTGTTCACTAACAATACTCATGGATCAGTGAGCAGTTTCAGAGCAGAAGGGAGCTACACTGTCAGCATTGTTTAGTAATAATATTTGGATTTATGCTTTGTTCCTGTTTTTGGTGGAGGCTAGACAGAGGGGTTGGGGTTCAATGGTTGGGACTGGTCACGTAGCTAGAATGTGTCTATAAGAGACCCCCACCATGAACAGGTTTCCTGGTACCAAGATACCAAAGTGCTTCATTCATCTGCCCCCCTCCAAGCACGCACTCACACATGCACACTCAGCAGCAGCCATGGGAGGACAAAGAAGCCGTGCCCTTCGGTCTCCTGATCCCTTTCCATGCACGTCCTTCAGCTGCTGCTTCTGTGCTGAATTCCTTGTCAGCTGTTCTGTGAGTATCAACTGAGTCTTGTGAGTCCTTCCAGTAGGGGAATACCTAAGGTGATTGGTGTGTAATAAACACACCAAGGGGCTCCAGTCAGCTTCCCCCCTTTGCTTGACACTTCAAGGTCTTTCCTCGGGGCCCCATGCAGCTGACAAAGGGAAATCTCAATGTTTTTCATGGTTTGCTGCAAACACGGAGGGCTCCTCCTTTCACTCTGTTTCTGGCTTCTTCTGAGGATTCCTTACTCCCAATCCAGGTCAGGGATGCATTATTTTATTCAGAATTGCCTTTCCAATGGGGAGCTTATTCAGTATATCCAATCTTCTAAACTGCCAGAAACAAAAATCCTCAAGTGTATGTGTGTGATACACACACACACAAGAAATATGTGTGCCCATATACATACACATGTCTATACTTATATGTATGCATGCACATATTTTATATACGTATAGGTGTATACACATGCATATACACAGATGTAATCATGACTCTAATCCACTGAAACCTGGCTTCAACCCCTTCTGCACCACCCATCCTTTACATTTTGCTGTCACTGAAGGCTTTGTCCTCTCTTTTCTCCTATTCTATCTCTTTTTCTACATCAAACTGCTGCCTGCTGCTTGCAGGCCACATGTGGCCCACTGCCTGTTTTGTAAACAAATTTTTAAAGAAACACAGCCACATCCAATTGTTTCTGTGTTGTCAATGGCTGCTATAATGGCAGAGTAGAACAGTTTCAACAGAGACCTTCTGGTCCACAAAGCCTAAAATATTTACTCTGTGCCCCTTTATAGAGGGAGTTAGCCGACCCTGTGCTATTCTGCCTGCAACTGGGACTCTGACCGCCCCTTTGTAAAGGGATAAAAGTCTCCAAAGTGCCTCATTGTTGCATTCTTTATGTCATCTTTTGGTGTCTGCTATTATTTGAAATTACATGGAGTTTCAAATAGGAACACATCCTGGTTACTGTGAAAATTTCGTTAAGCATCTCATGGAGAATTATGCCTCAGGGTGTCTCATGTGGGTGGATGGATATGAAAGGACAACAATGACACCCCGCAGGTCCTTATTAGGAGTCCGTGAATAATAGGAGGAGATTTCCCATTATGGATAATAGAATTGCTGACCTGCCTGGGACTGTTCCCGAACCTCTGACATCAAGAAGCAAAAAATCAAAACCACAGTCACAGAGACAAGTCAGGGGGATGAGCGAGTACGGCTACTTCTCGACCATGCTTGGACACACCAGTAGACACCGGCCGAGCCTGCTCTGCTGTCCTCCTGCAGCACAGGTGACTGTGAAGCCCTGCAGTGGTCAGGCTGCCGGGCCAGCTGGAGAAGAAGTCACTCTAGCGCAGCCACTGCTCCTGTTCCAAGGGGACCGCAGAGAGGGAGCCCTGGCTATAAATCACGTTACCTGCAGGACTGAGGGCCAGGGGCTGGAGAACTTATAAGGCATGCTGTGCTTCTCCTTTACTCACTGTGCCCCGCCACCCAGGCATCTGTTTTGAGAGCCTGGGTGTCAAGAGGGCTAAATCCAATCAGTTGCAGGGTGGATTAGCAGCGATGTGGATAAGCTCCCCCTATTCTGATAGATCCCCCTTCAAGCTCTCTGAGGACCTGGGCTGAATCCATTGTGAGACATCCAGGGAAAGTCAGAGCCTGGAGTTTTGAGTCATACTGTAGGTGAGGGGTTTGGAAGCTGCATTTCTAAAGGGTTCTCATTAGTAGATGAGGCTCCACTCCAGGACCGAGCTGGCCTCGGCTAGGCAGCAGGCGGTGAGTAATTTTGCATTTCACTGATTCGCCCACAGTCTATCTGAAGAAGGTTTGCGTTGCTCTCTTCCGAGGCTGTGTCATCTCATTTACCCACATGCATGGTCCTCATATACCTTAAGCCACCAGACCTGGGGTCATACAGCTCATACGGATGACCCTGCAGGGAATTTCCCTGAGTCATCTCTCCTGGTGCAGACATGCTCGTGCTGCTCTCACGTCCCAGGAGGCACTTCAGAGTCAATACTGAACATGGCCCACACTCCCGCCCTCTTTCCCCATGCGTGTTCGTGACACTGCCTGACAACCTGTCACCGAGCACAAGGCCTGGCCACTCTTTCAAAGGCCACTGCTTCTCACAGCTTCCATCCCAATGACCAATGAATCCTATCTTCTGAGCCACTCTCTCAGGGTCTCATCTTTTCTCACCTGTGTCATCACTAACGTGGCCTAACTGTTCTCTTGCTCTGGGCCCTGCCATTTTCCGTGCATCCTCTACTCATCTCATCAGGTTGGCTCTCACCTCCCACCGTGCCATGATTGCTTTTCTCTCCAGGAGGCAGCCCAAACTCCTTAGCATGGCCTGTGAGCTTCTTCATGTTCTGCCCTTGTCTAAACTTGAAACCACATTTCCAACTTCACTTCTTTCGCTCCCTGCCTCTTAGCCCATCCAAATACTTTATTCATATCCTGGTTTCTCCTGGAGGTAAGTCATGTCCTCCAGATCACTGTGCCCGGCTGTACACACCATCCCCACACTGGACTGTATCACACTGGACTGTACCACACACTGCACTGTCCCCACACTGGACAGTACCACACACTAGACTGTCCCACACTGGGCAGTACCACACACTGGGCTGTCCCACACGGGACTGTATCCTCACTGGGCTGTACCATGCTGGACTGTCCCCACACTGGACTATACCACACTGGACTATACCACACACTGGACTGTACCACAGTGGACTTTACCACACACTGGACTGTACCACACACTGTACTGTACTCTCACTGGGCTGTATCACACTGGACTGTCCCCATACTGAACTGTCCCCTCACTGGACTGTACCACATACTGGACCATCCCCACACTGGACTGTACCACAGTGCACTCTACCACACTGGACTGTACCACACACTGGACCATCCCCACACTGGACTGTACCCAACAGTGCACTCTACCACACTGGACTGTACCACACACTGGACTGTACCACAGCACACTCTATCCCACTGAACTGTACTCTCACTGGACTGTACCTTCATTGGGCTGCACCACACTGCACCCCACCACCCTGGACTGTCCCACTCAGGACTGTCCCACACAGGACTGTACCCACAATGGACTGTCCCACACTGGACTGTACCACTCTGGACTGTACCCACTGTACCCCCACTGGACTATCCCACACTGGACTGTACCCGATGTACCCCCACTGGACTGTCCCACACTGGACTGTACCCGATGTACCCCCACTGGACTGTCCCACATTGGATCATACCACACTGGGCTCAGGTGCATGGCAGCTCTCAGTCATTCTGAGCCTCATTGGTTTGGTCTCCCTTAGACCGTGTGCTGGAATGTAAGCTCCACTTGGGCAGGAATCTTTGTTTTACCCACTAATAAATTCCCTCAACACAAAGCAGTGCTTAGCACATAGTGGATGCTCGATAAATATTTGCAGAAGGAATGAATTTGAAGGGATTTTTCTTTATAATCCACTGTAGTTCCTAATAACCTATCAGTAATTTTTCTCTCTGTTCAAATTAAATCCCTCTGCTGCAAAGCAGGCAGGTTGCCTTGTCTGCGTTTTTGATGGAGCTGGCAAACCAATTAGGCCCCCTTTGCCATAAAGAACAGCAACCTGGCTTCAAAGGATTTGGTGAGTCCTTGCTTATCTTATCTACTGTGAGTAATTTTGATGTCTTGAATGTTTCCTCAGAAACTTTTTACTATTGTCACAGACTAATCTGAAAAGGGCCCACATTAGGTGGGTGGTTTCTGATGTTTACAAAATAGTACAAGGTTTGGGCTTTTCTCTTCCAAAACCCACAGTGTTCTTGAAAGCACGTTGAAAACAATGCCTGGTTCTCAAGTGGGTTCACGGTGTGCCCTGGACTGGAAAAGTCTGTGAACCTAAATACCTACGATTTTGGATCTGTTTCTAATGGCAATCATCAGGGAGCAAACAGTGGTTTCCTCCCCAGGTCTGGTGGACAGCTCTTTGTTGGCAATTGTAGCCACTCAAGATTTGTCTCCAATGCTGACTCAAGACCCGAAGGACTCTTTGTCCCCCAAGGGAAGATTTCCTCAGAAATGTTGAAATTGGGAAAGAGGTGGTGAAACTTCATCCCATTTCTCCACCTTGCCCATCCTCCTGGCTGTGCCCACTCATGGGAGGTTGGGAAGGGGTAGGGTGGAAAGAAGGGATGAAGAGGGCAGCTTTCTACTCGGGAACAAAGTGTTCCCTTGAATACAGCGTCCAGGACTTGAGATCCCTAAAGACCTGGGGCCCTGAGCTACTTTGTTTGACCTTGTTGAGAGTCTCAGGTGGCATTGGGATGGAAACAGTGCCAAAACCAGCCTGCGCTATGTACCCATAGTGGCAGTGAAGGGTTGTCAGGATGGCCAAAACTCTACTGGCCTCCTAAGTTGTCTCTTTTTCTTTAGCTGTACCTCCTGGATAGCCATCTCCATACAGAAGCCTGAATAATCTTTCTAAATCAGAAACCCAACCGGGACCTGCTTCTGCTTCGTATCCCTCAATATCCCCCAAGGTGCACAGACTCAAGCCCAGGCTCTGTGGCGCTCCATGACCTGGCAGGTGCCTCCCCCACTGGCTTCATTTCTGCCCTCAGCCTACCACAGACTTGGTGCTCGAAGATCCTCAGAGTCCACAACCTCCTGTTTCTCCTGTCCATGCCTCCTTCCTATTGTTTCTCTCTGAGACATCCTTCTCCCACTTTCCCTTACTGGACTAAACTCTGCTTATCTTTTCAGACTCAATTTGTGGGTCTCTTATTCCAGGAAAACTTGCCACACTTTCATTGCCTCAGTGTTAGCAAGAAGTGTTTGTTCATTTCTAAGCATTTATTGAGTGCCCACTGTATGCCAGATGTTAGAGATAGAGCAGAGATGAAGACTCAAGCTTCACCCTTGAGGAGCAAACAGATTCGATATCCAAGTGTCCTGGTTCTAGTCCATGGACTCCAAAGAGTGAGACAATCAGGAGACCATTCTTTGTATGCAGGAAGCATTTAATCGTTATGTGACGAATTTTGCTTAAAAGTTAAAAATGAAGCATGAACTTTCAAAGCCACAGGAGTATGCCACCACTCAGATATCTAAGTATGATATTCCCTTTTATGGTGAACATGGATGCTGGTATTATTACATATACTTATTAGCAGATTGTGCTGTTTTACCCACATTCTAGGGCCTAGTGGAAACAAAAACGGAACTTTTCTCCAGCATGAAATTTTCACCACACCCTGCAGAAAGCCTCCCATTCTGGGCTCAGAAAAGACATTGGAAGTTTGGAGCTTATGTGTAATATTGCCCTGATGGTATGCTATGGTTGTTCTGGAAATTATGATACTGTCTATCATTGAACAAAGAGCAAAAATGAATCCCGTAAAATAAACCTATAATATTGATACTGAGCAGTCTTGGAATGTGGTTATTTTGTTTTGGCCTTCTGCATTTGCCAGAAGCCAATTGAAAAAGCCTTCCACTTAGTGGAAGGGCACAATGTATTTGTGCATCTGCTGGCCCCATGAGGTAATTCATTGCTGATAATAAAAAGGAGCATTACCTAATTCAAACTTTTATTATGTTAGTGTGTTAGGCAACCATAAAATGCAGCTAGGCAAATGATTTCTTGACCACCTGATGAGGGGACATGCCTAAGCTGCCGGAAAGTTCTCCTCAGTCCATGGAGACTGATGGGCAGAATTCACAGTTTTCAGGGTGTAGGTGTTAACATGGGAAACAATTAGTCCAGCAGCCCAAAGGTTCCCATTGATATCCAATACAAGCTTTGTTGCATAGTTATACCCAGTGAGAGATCAAATCTCCTATGTTAACAATTTTCTGTCAACAGCCATTTGTCAAGCTCAGTAAGAAGATTAATAAGGGTTGAAGAGATGCAGCGTTGCTAAAATGGCACCCAGCGGCTCTCAGAAAACTGAGGCTGCTCACTGACTACACAGGGGTCACTGGAAAAGTTTTTAGGACTAAATAAGATGGTTGGATTAGAATGGCATGGTCCAGCTCTGCAGAAAAGCGACTCATTTAGCTTTGGTTTTGGCCTTTTGAGAGAAATGCTCTGTACCCAGTGACAATGACATGAAGCGTCTTAGGATCCTTTTAACAGCCCAGCTTTCGGCAGGCCTTCCCAATTTGCGGAACCAATTCCTCCAAGGAGAACAAGAGGGCGGATGAGCTTTCTGTTGATGTGTAGCCACTCCACAATTCAGTGGCTTTAAACAACAACTATTTTATTGCTCACTATTCTGTGGGTCGGGGATTTGGGCAGGGCTGGCGGGGGAGGGGTGATGGCTCATCTCTGCTCCACGTGGTGTCAGCTGGGGATCTCCACTGGGGATGGAGGAGCTATGGTGACACCACTCACACAGCTGGGGCTTTGGTAATGGCTGTCAACTGGGGCACCTGAGTTCTCCTCTGTGTGGTCTCTCTCCTTTAGGGCTCTTTGCTCCCCATGGCCTCCCAATCTGTCAGGATACTGGACTTCTTTACATGGCAAGAGGACAAAAATGAAGCTGCCATGCCTTCCAGCCTAGACTCAGATGTTCCACAACCTCCCTTCTGCCACATTCTTTTGGTGAATGCAAGTCACAGGGCCAGCCGAGGCTCAAGGAGAGCGGGAAATGGACTTCACCTTTTGGTGGGGAAAGCAGCAAATTCACACTGCAAAGAGCATGAGGATGGGAGAGATTGATGTGGCCATCTTAGGAAACAATCTGCCATGGATGGTGACACTATAATCACTTTTGAATGTTCAACCAGCTTTGAAAGTCAGTGCTGTGCCCTTTTATCCCTGAGCACTATAATTAGAGAAACAGTCGAGGTATGTTGTCTCTTTCCAGCAGCACCACTGTCCAAAGTTTGGTTGTCACTTATGGTATGGATACCAGGATAAGCCAACATGCTAGCAAGGTGATGCTACAGAGTGGTCAAGGTCCTCACTGATGATCTGACTTCCACACTTGTCTGTCTGTCGGCTGGTTTAAAGATATCTTCCAAAGAGGAGACTGATTAAAACTGAATTTACATTATTGAGCCAAACAACATGGAGCTGAAGTCAATCTCCTAATATCTTCCGGAAGGACTCTAGACATTTCTTCATCACTTTGGGTTGGGCAAACCTTGTATCATTTATAAAAACCTTATTTTTGGATTCCATTAGGTTGCCAAAATGTTTATTTTATCCCTGCCATAACTTCCCAGTATCACCCCCTCTCGTTGCCAATGAATGACCCTGGGAGCTCTTCCATGGTTGCTTAGCAACAAGCTAGCTGGAACCAGGAGCTACTCATGTTTCTAGAAGGAGGGGATGACATTGCACCCAAAATCAGCTTTCCAAAGAACAAGAGACCCTCCAAGATTTGGTGAACTAGAATTGAGAACTTGTGCACCGTCTAATTCCTTTGCCTGTGAATTCCAGCTGGTGCCAAGTAATGTCCGTAGGTATTTTCCAGTCCTTGCCAGACAGAAATACTGGTCTGCTCTTACAGCTAAGATAGTCAGCTGTTTTTCCCAACCAAGTTTCCTATGGGAAAATAGAATACGTTAGAATATGTGTAAATAAGGGCTTTGAGTTACTGTTTATTTTCATGACCAAGCATGTGCATACACACATATCTTTAGATAAAGAAATATACTCAGTAGATGCAACAGATCCTAACCCCTGGGCCAAAGAATGAATATGTGGCCCCCTGGCTAAGTATAGAGCATCATCCTCCAGCAAGAATAATTCCAAGGCAAAGTCATGTGACCCAAGTAGGGCAATCAGACTCTTTCCCTGCAACTGATATATTGACACTGGAAGAAAGAAGCTCAGTCTTACCATGTGGTTACCGGTTGGTCATTTTCCCAGCCTCCTGAAGAAGGTCCCGTTTCTTTGGTAGGAGACAACAAGGACAACATACAAAAAGAGATGGCAGAGAATTTCTGGCAGGACGCAGACCCCAGTCATTGTCCCAGAGATCCTCAGTCATGTAGGTCTTCCTTTCAGTTCTGTGAACCATTCAGCATCTTCCTTGCCTATGAGAGTCAATATATTCCCTTTTGTGTTTGCTAACCCAATTTTACTAATATACCAAGTTTTGTCAATCTTTACCATATAGAACTGCTATGCTTCAAAGGACACAATCGGCTCCTAGGTTCCTATTTCCACTCCATAAGGAAGCACCTAACAGCTACATAATATTGAGATTGACCTTTGTAATACTGCCATAGAGAAAGATAAAAATTGTGTAGGCCAAGTGGAAAATTTAGTCATCCAGATAAAGTTAAATTAAATTAAATGAAAAATATATAATGCAGATATCTTCTGGCTTGATGTCCCTCTGCTGACTGCATGTTAGCTGCAACAATATCTCCTATTCCATACGTTCTTCTACAATGTGATCTTGACACTTCATCCACCAAGATGTGCAGTCTGTGTTCCCTTCCTTTGGAACTGGGCAAGCTTATGTCTCATTAGTAATGAATAGAAAGTGGCAGAAGTCATACTGTGTGACGTCTGAGGTGAGGTCATAGGAACAATGCAGCTTCCACCTTGCGAGCTGGGACACTTTCTTTGGGAGCACTGACCTGCTGTGGAGGAAGTTTGACTACCCTGAGGCCACCACGCTGTGAGGAAGCTCAGGCCAAGGGAGAGGCCACGTGTAGGTGCTCCAACGGACAGTTCAGGAGAAGATCCCAGATGAAAGTCAGCATCAATTGCCAGATAATAGATGAAGACACCTCCTGATGATCCCAAACCCCAACATCAAGTCACTCCCAGCATGTTATTTCTGGGAGGTCCACGAAAGATCTCTCACAGATATCTACAAGGCAGTCTGTCTGCTGTCTCGGCTGTTGTCACATATCCATCATCGTCACTGCCTTTCTTCTCCTGTTTGTGATGCTGCCTGGAGATACCCACTCCCTGCCTTTGCCCTTCCCCCAACTCTCAATTCAAAGTCACTGTTGAAGAAAAATTATTCCAAGTCTTCCAGTGCATTCCAAGGCTGGTGAAGACTCAGTGTTGGGGCAGGAAGAGAATCAAGTCTCCAATTTTCAGCCACACTTTGTCACTTGGGCTCCAAAGCATCTCACAGTGTTACAAAGCCACTCCTTAGCCATTTCATGCTGGCCCTGGTAGCCATACTTCTTCAATAACACTTACATAGCACTTACCATGGGGCAAGCACTATTCTAAGCACTTTAAGAATATTAACTTACTTAACCTTCATAATAACCTTGTGAGTTATGCTGTTGCGTTGTTTTAACAGATGAGGACACCAAGGCACAGTGAGGCTAAGTAACTTTCCCAGGGTCACCTAGCTAGAAAGTGGTAGAGCCAGGATTCAAATCCAGGCAGCTGTTCAAAAGTCCGTGCTTTTAACCACTGTCTCTGATGGCTTCTCATGGGCTCACATCCAGTAAATATGGCCAGAGAGAACAGAGGCCACACTATCTCCTCCATCATCCTTGTGTCCCTTATACGTCCGTCCCAGTTATCATGCTGGTCGATAAACCTGTGGGGATGTGTGTGTATGTGCATATGCTCACATGTGCTTGTGTACCCGTGTTTTTCTCTGCTGCATGCACTTGGAAGCTGATTACAGCTTGTCTGAGTCTATGGATTGAGGTAAGAGCAGCCAATGTTTGTTACAAGAGATGAACAAGCCCTAGCCCAGCCAACTCTAAAGGCATCTGGGTTTTTAAGAGCTTTCCAGGACCTTGATGAAACCAATCAGGGCAGAGTAATGATTGTTTGCCATTCATTCTCATCCGGTTTAATGAAGATAAAGAGGCTCTCTTTATGTGACCAGTTGGGCTTAACAAATTCACCAGGCTGGCGAAAGGGTACATATGAACAGAATATTTGTCCTCATAATGTTCATTAGGTGGGAGAAAGTTAACTAACCTTTTTTTCTGTTTCTTTTCCCAGGGCCCAGAGAAAGCTGAGGAGCTAAAACAGCATCTCTAATCTTATTTCCAGTGAAACTTTCCCTAACTTCTCCTTTTATAATCTTTTCACAGCTGTTATATTGAATCAGTATCATTATGTGTTTAAAAAGATATTATGCTCTATGTCTCAGAGCTAACTGTTTAGAACTAAATATTCTGGCCCTTTTTAAGAGATGACAGGCTGTTAGAAATCTGGAAAGGGTGGTGGGTTTGTTTGTTTGCTTCTTGAGTCCTCTTGGCAGGAACTGGTGAATGAAATGAAATCTGCGGTTCTCAGATTTTCACTATAGGTTCATGGTATGACCAGGAGCAACTCCCGATGGCAGATCGCAAAAATGGCCCTGGATTCCTCCCTTCCCTGAATGCACACTTTTTTGCAATGTGACTTTGTCACTCTTCTCCTCTAGAGGTGGAGTCAGTACTTCACACCTTGAATCTGGGCTTAGACATATGATTTGTTTTGTCCAATGGGATCTTAGCAGACGCTTGAAAGGTACTTGTGCTTTGGGTTTTCCTCTCTCTTGCTGCACCTGGAATCTTGAGACCCTTATGTTACCCAGCCTAAGCTAGCCTGCTGGAGGATGAGAGAGCATGAAAAGGACTGAAGAACCCCAGTTGACTGACAGCCTGCCGACTGTCAATCATGTGAGTGAGGCCATCCTAGATCATCCAGCCACCAGCTAACCTGCCAACTGAGCACAGATACACAAGAGTCCAATAGAGGTAAACTGAGCCAACCCAGACCAGAAGAACTGCCCAACTGACTCACAGAATCATGAATGAAATAAAATGTTATTGTCTTAAGCCACTAAGTTTTGGGGTGGTTTGTTACACAGCCAAAGCTGCCTGATACACTCCTTTCTTCTCAAATATGTGGCAGCTTACCCAAATGGGGTACATTTTAGGTCAAGAAAACTGAATAATGTAAAAACTTCACGTGCTGAAGGACTTAGCTTCCAAGAATTTAGCTCCTCTCCATTCAAGACCTATGCTTTTATCAGTGACATCCTTAAGGCCCCTTTAAATATTAAATCGACATTCAGCACACATCTCAGCTCTTGCACAATACAGATCAAGGTAAGTCAAGTACATCTGACTCAAGTAAACCAAGTTTCTATTGAGTTAGCCTTTTGCAAGCTCAGACTATCACAACTGGAGATAATTCCTGTTCAAAACCGGTTATATAACATGTTACCATGTTCATGAATGTCTGGCAGACTGAATAAAAGCAATTTCCTCCCTGCACACCAAGATCAAAACTTGGTTTGTTGAGTCTACCTGGTTTAGGTTTATATTCCTAAAATGGTCTTATACCCCAAGGCTTTGGAAACAAGTAAATTAGTTGAGAGGAACTAAAATCACATGGTTCCCATCTATATTCAGGTTTTCAAAAATGTACTACACTAATTATCATTAAGAAAATAATATAACATCAATGGAATCTCATCTAATTACTATTTCCTCCTGAGATTGTCAAACTTTTCCGGATATGAATGGTGTTTTGGATATCTACTGCTGGGTAACAAATCACTCCAAAACGTAGTGACTCAAAACAACAACAATCATTTTATTGTCTTTCATGTTTCTGAGGGTCAGGAATTCAGGAGGGGCCTGGCTGGGTGGTTCTGGCTCAGGTTTCCAGTGTTTGCAGTTAGAAGGCAGCTGCCACGCAGCAACAGGGCCTGATGGAGCTGGTGGCCGGCAGACCTCTCTCTCCCTTTGCATGGTCTCAGAGCCTCTCAGTGTGGTCTCTGCATGGTCTGTTTTGGGCTTCTTCACATCATGGCTGCCTCACGACAGTCAGATTGCTTACATGGCAGCTTAGGACTCCAAGCCAGTGTTCCAGGAGAGCACTATCTGGCCTTTCATAACCTACCCTCAGAAGTCACATAGCATTACTTCTGCCATAGTCACAAGCCCCAACTCAAGGGGAGAAGGTGTGGACCGCACATCTCAATGGGAGTAGTGTCACACTCACATCTTTAGAAGAGCAGTGGGTGGGAGATATCATTAGACATACAATCTACCACAGATAGCAAAGGCAAAATCTCTGACTTGATCTTAGATCTATTTTTTGATCCACGTTTCCCAGGCATTAATAGAATTGGCACAGTGTTATCATTTGGATCCTTCTCCCCAACTACCTGCCTCCATCCATGTGCAGCTACAAGTCAGTTAGACAGCAAAATAAAACCCCAAAACCCAACATGACAGTCAGTAGCAAAGGTGAAAAAATTGTCTAAGACCAAAGGAGTTTGAGCTGTTCACTGAGTAATTCTGCTCTGTTTAATAGATGAGGAAATTCAGAAGCCTGGGAGAACACTGGATTAAAAAAAAAAAAAAAGCCAAAAACTTCATTAATCAGAATAGCCTTGAATTCAACTCCCACAAGGAGGAAGGAAGCTGAGAGGGGCCACCCAGATTGAACCCACCTTGTATATGTCATTATCTCACATATTTTTCAGATCTTTTGTGTGCAACTAATTTACTGTCTATAAAACTTCCGGAAACCCTGGGATTATAGACACTAGGGAAATGTTGTTCAACTAGTGCAAAAGCCAAATACAAAAGAAAAATAAAAGAAAGGGGGTGTTGTTCACAGTTTAAATGCTCTCATTTGCAATTTCCCACAAGATGAGGCACGAAGACAAAGAAACAGAAGTAGGCTGTCAGGGCAAGATGTCTTGTGCAACTATGACATACAACTATCTACTGGGGCTTTGGTGAGAAAGAAGAAAAAAAATAAGAAAAAGGACGAAGATTGGCAACAGATGTTAGCTCAGGACCAATCTTCTTCATCTTCAAAAAAAAACTCTTTAAAAAAAATGTAAAATATCTCATTAAAAGTATTTAAATTGTTTCTTTTTCCTCTTTTTAAAAAAATGTGGTTACATAAAAATTTTAATTACCTACATGGCTTGCATTTGCGGCTCTCTCAGACAGTGGCGCTATAAAGAATGGGGCCCAGGGCTGCAGCCCCTGTTGTCTTGGTGTAATGGTATCATGGTGGTAATGCTCTTTGGATCGCTTTCTCCTTCCCCGCCCAGTCCCATTCACTCCTGCACAACTGTTACCTAGTTTTGATTGATCTCACCTCTCTCAGATCTGACTCTCGGATTTGTGGCCAGACTTTAGTGTATAACTCTGGACTCCTACCCCGGGATCTAACACCTCTTCTGACTCTTTCCACATTGACTCTCCAAAATCTTTGTCCCCCTCCTCCTTCCCATTGTTTTGAATGAGGGCCCCTGTTCCCATCCCCAGAACCATGGGCATGACTCCTTGGGTATCACGCAGCCCATACCTAGCTCTCCTTGTGAAGAGTAAGTAAGATCCCATATGCTTCTTGACTCTCTGGGGTTCATTTTGGATGTAGACTATCTTAGGTATTTGGTAAAATGAGTTGGGTTTGACTGAAAACAGCTTCCTCTCTTAATCCTCTCAGAAAATCTATTTGCATTTTCGCTGGAGCTTTCAAGTATTTCCCCAAGGACTGAATCCAGTGGCAGGCCAATGAGGGAGGCAAACTGTAGACTTTCCTTAAAGATTTTATAAATCCTTCTATTTGCAAATATTATTCACTCAAAAAATGGTTTTTTGAGTCCCTACTATGTTCTAGTCACTGTTCTTCTAAGCAAGAGGACTCAATAGCGAGTAAAAATAGAGATCCCTTTGATAAATTAATTCAGAATCAAGGAATCACAATGGCATACACTCTATTGCAGAGCAGCATTTGATGCTGTCTATGAGAGGGTCAGGGAGGTGAAGGCAGCTTCTCTGAGAGCTATTCTCTGAGAAATCAACATGTTACTGAAAATGTAAAAGGCTTCTTCAGACCCTTAAAGAGGATTAGTGCTTATACGAGGAGAAGAGAAGCACAAAGCCTGCTGGTGACATGTTGGAGGCCTGGTCATGCCTCTTTCACTAAGGGACTTTTCTCTGCATAACACCTGCATGGCGAGTGAGATTCAAATTTTTGGCCTTGTACCAGTTTCATAGTATGTGGGATTGGATTCCTTGGCTCAGAAGAGGACCACGTTGCTACCTCATGGATATTTGGGCCTAACCCCATAACAGGGATAATATTTTGAAATATTGCCCTTTGAAATTACTCTTTTTGGAAATCATTTTCCCTATAGGGCTTGCACCTTTAAAATTAGAGAAGCTGAGGGGCTAGCCCCATGGCATAGTGGTTAAGGTCAGTGTGCTCTGCTTCCGTGACCCAGGTTCGTGGGTTCAGATCCTAAGCATGGACCTACACTGCTCGTTAGCCATCCTGTGGCGGTGGCCCACATACAAAATAGAGGAAGATTGGCACAGATGTTAACTCACGGCAAATCTTCCTCAAGCAAAAAAAGAGGAAGATTGGCAACAGATGTTAGCTCAGGGTGAATCTTCCTTAAGCAGAAAAAAAAAAAGGAGAAAGATTGGTAGAGGATGTTAGCTCAGGGGGAGTCTTCCTCAGCAAAACAAAACAAAACAAAACAACAAAACTAGAGAAGCTGAGTTTGCCCCAGAGAAAGGAGGATACAAAACTACTCAGAGGAAACCAAAGGTTGAATTCTTGGCTTTTGGGATTCTAAACAGGTGCTATTGAGTTTATGGTGAGACATGAGTCTTAAAAGGCAAGTGAAAGAACCAGGCAGTTGGGAAAGGAAAGGAATATGCTGTTTGTTATTTCTCCTTAGAAGAACTGACAATTTATCCTTGAAAAGTAAGTTTGGGTACAATCTTCACAAAGATACGAGGGTTGGCAAACTCTTACTTATGCTTTAAGACTCAACTCCAAGATCCCTTTCTAAGTGGCCCTGAGTGGGGGACCCAATCTTATAACTCCCATAATCCCCCCGAGTATGGGCCTGTCTTCTGAAAAAGTCTTTTGGTTCTCCAAACAGGAATCATGTTTTCTTTATTTTTGTATCTCCAGCTCTAGCACAGCACTGGCATGGCATTGATGCTCAATAAATGTTTATTACGTGAATGAACAAAGGAGCAAATTCTCACAGAGAGAAAACAACAACAGACAGGGCTTAAAAGGCAAGGCTATGGGGACATGCTTTCTCAACCAATAATCAGGATTTCAAAACACTCACCACTTGTGAAAGTAATAAGGATTGTCCCAGTTTCTGGGTGGCCATCCTGAAAAAATTCCCATGCGTCAAATGAAATGTGATCATTGAGCCCTACATGTATGGGTTGGAAAAGGACAAAGGACCCAAATTGCAGTTCTACTTCCTTCTGTGGTTCTGACTAGTTGTGTGACCTTGGCCTATCTTGTCCAATTCTCTCACTTTGCAGATGAGCAGACTGAGTCCCAGAGCAGTTAAGTGGCTTGCTAAAGTTTACACACAAGGCACTGACTGAGGTGAGACCGACACTTTCTCCTGACGGAGGTGACCAGCTATTTAGCCAACAGGGTGTTGAGCATGGTGCCTCTCCTTGGCTTCCAAGAGAGGGGTTACAGCATGAGTGAAACCAGCCATCATGGGAAAACCTCAGCTCCAAGACAAGAGGCAAGCATGAAGCAGGGAAGTGCAGCCAAGGCCACTGACCAAGTGCCTGGACAAAAGATGCCGAGAGAGATGCCACAATCGCAGACCTGAATGAAGCAAAATCATGAATCAGCAAAACAAATGTGGAGGCTCCAGGAGGAGATACAAGCAAGTTGGGTTATTCTGAGAGCCCAGATTCAGCGCTGGCCTTCTAGCTCACACTGCAGCAACATCTTAAAAATGGCAGCCACCACCTAACGGTGCCTCCATAAGTACTCTTCTCAAATAGGATGACAGGGCCTGTCAGTGGTGTTTACAGGGCTTAAGTTGCTGGCTTAGGCTGGCCCTCTGTTCAGAAAACACTTCGAGTAACGGCTCAGTAACTTTGTTGCTTTCTTGAAGGCAGAGGATGTCTTAGAATTCCATTTACCCTCGACACCCAGCATGATGCCAGATACAGGATTATTGGGTATTGTATTTGTCAGGTAGGAGAGGCTCTGCTGGGTAACAAATAAACCCTGAACTCTCAGAGGCTTCATACAACAAGGAGTAATTTCTCTCTTGTGCAAGATCTGAGAGGGACTGGCAGAGGCTCTCCTCCTAGCAGACACTCAGATATCCAGCTCCTTCCACTATAGGCTCTGCCATTTCAATACGTGGTCTCCACAGTACCTTCCCAAGAGGAAGAGAGCCATGGAAGAGGCACACTGGCTCTGAAGTGGTTTAGCCCAATAGTACTCATGTTGCTTTAGTTCAAAATCCTAGTCACGTGGCCCAAACTGGCTGCAAGGGAGGTTTCAAAGCACAGGTAGCCGTTGGTGAGGGCTTGGTGCTTTTGTAGCAGTGCAGCAAAGGCATGCAGCTGATGGAGCTCCAGTGATGCCACGCACACGCCCTCCCACCCCAGGTGGAGGAGACAGCACCCAAGGCCCAGCTCTGATGCTTACTTGCCCCGTGACCTTGGCTCCTCTTCTTATCCTCATTGTCTCAGTTTTCTCATCTGTAAAATGGCTATTACAATAATGATATCTATTTTCAGGGTTGTTTAGAAGGCTCATTGATATGGTAAATGTGACTATAAAAAGGATTTCGTAAAGCGCCAGATACTATTAGAATTTTTTTAGTTTTTTTTTTCTTTCTTACTTTTTCCCCTCAAAGGCAATTTGCAATTGTTAGAGTCTTACATCACAGTACATGTGAGCCACAGCGCTTGACCATGAACAGGGAGGGTTTACACAGGACTGGTCCTGTTTATTATTAATTTTTTTGTATCATCACTACTTACCCAGGATCCCGGCATTTAGTGATACTTAATAACTATCCGCTAAATGAATGAGTGATTGAGTGAGTGAACTTGAAACCTAAGGTAAAGAAAGGAAATATACTCAAGTCCCCTGGTTTTCTGACTTAAATGTAAATCTCTTAGGACTCTACCCCAGTAGTCCACGTGGACTGAGCATTATCCTTTTCTCCTTTTCCATCCAACCATCCCACTCTCTCTTCTGCTTTACTCCATAGACTCTCTCCTCTTACTGCAGTGACCAGAATCATAAAATAGCCCTTTGGGTCACAGATGCAATAATATATTCTTTCTTGTGTTTTCTCTTTCTCCAAACAAAATAATCATCCTCCCTCCTAGGCTAGGCTGGAACAACTCTAACAGTAATAGTAGCAATAACAGGAACACCAATAATAACAGTGACAGTTGGCCAAGCACTACTCTGCCAGGTGCTGTGCTGAGTACACGACGTCTGTTACATCTGTTAGTCTTCACACGACCTTGTGAGTGAAGTCTTCTTCTTGTTTTAGAGATGAGGGAATTGGAAAGGTGATAATAGGGCTATATTTAGACTCAGGTGAATCTGATTCCAAAACTTTTGCTCTGAACCACTTTTCAATATTGCCCCTTTCTGAGTAAGCCACAATCCTTCCGAAGTGAGATGCAAAATTTATTTTTGTTTCTTAACTCATTGTGATATTTTTTCCCTGTAAGCTTCCCTTTTCTAAGAACTTTGGTTGTATTTTAAGTATTCATGATTGGTTTTTTCAAATATAAGACATGATGTAGCTGATGAATTTACATTGGAGACAAACAGAATTGTCTACGGCTTACTACTCCCAGAATTACAATATTTTGTTTTCCTTGCAGGTTAAGATAAATTCATTTAGCCACTTTTCTTTTCTAACTTGGTCTTTTAGAATGGGCATTCCATCATGCCTCCTAATCGTGTTGGTTTTAGTGTGTGGTGTTCCAAGCACTATTGCTGGCCCAAAACACCTACACCTGGTGGTGTGAAACAACTGTTATTTGCTCACAGATTCTGAGCCTGGAATTCAAACATGGCAAAGTGGAAGACTCTTCCCTGCTCCATGATGACTGAGAACTCAGTTGGGAAGACTTAACTCACTGGGGGTGACTTGAACATCTGGGGGGTTGGACAGCTGGGGCTGGAGGATTAGTTTCCACCATTGGTTTCCCTACTCACATGTCTGATGCTTGGGCTGAGGGACAGGCTGTCAACCAGAACACCTATACATGGACTCTCCACATGGCTTGGGCTTCCTCACAACATGGCAGCTGGGTTCCAAGAAAGTATATTGAGAGCGAGCAGTCTAAGAGCAAGTCTTGCAAGACAATCAGGTGGGAGCTGCATGGCCTGTTCTGATCTAGCTTTAGTAGTCACACAGCATCATTTCTGCCTGGTTCTCTTAGTTACAAGTGAGTAATAAACCAGCCCAGATTAAAGAGGAGTGGGATTACGTTCTTCTTCTCAATTAGAGGAGTTTCAAAGAATTTTCAGCTGTTCAAAAAATTGCCACAAGTGAGTAAAGAGCACTTCACTCGTGTATTAATATTCTTTAGAACAACTAGTTGTATCACTCAAAGAGAGGACAGGGTGACAAACAAGAACAAAAGAAAAAATCTAAATCAGTAAATTGAGTCATGGTACAAACTTATGATACAGCAATCATAGCCATAAAATTATGTTTTCAAGGCTGGCCAAGTGGTGTAGTGGTTAAGTTCCCATGCTCTACTTCGGTGGCCTGGGGTTTGCAGGTTCGGATCCTGGGCACAGACATGTGCACCGCTTATCAAGCCATGCTGTGGCGGTGTCCCACATATAAAATAGAGGAAGATAGGAATGGATGTTAGCCCAGGGCCAATCTTCCTAAGCAAAAGGAGGAGGATTCCCAACAGATGTTAGCTCACAGCTAGTCTTCCTCACCAAAAAAAACAAAAAAATGTTTTCAAATGATATAAAAACATAAGGAGAAGTATGTCAATATATGATTAAGTTGAAAAACAGTACAAATAGTATGTAGAACTCAACCTATACATCACAGATTGAAAGAATTTGGCATTATGGGTGATTTCTCTCTTCTGCTTATCTGTATGTGTGAATATTTTTATAGTAAGCATATATTGCTTTTGTAATAAGGAAAAAATTAATATAGGCAGAAGAAGAAGGGGTTTGGAAAGATGAAAACATCTGCGTTTATTTCAAAAGACAAGGAAAATGTTTGGGGCCAAGCTATTGTTTCCGCACATATGTGCGGGGAGCGGACCTTCTGGGGCCTGGGGAGCTCGGGTGGTTGCGCAGACTGAGGAGCACTGGGAAGCTGGAAGGGACTTTCGAATCATCATGTACAGTCCCTGGCTTTGGGGAGGAGGAAGTCAGATGGGAGAGACTTGTGCAAGGCCAAACGGCTGGTTAATGGCAGGGCCCGGCAGGGAGCACAGGCCTCTTAGGCCCTGGCCAGGGGCCTAAGTGTCTCCTCCACCTGCTGCCGTCGGCTGTGAACTGACAAGTCACGGCTGCCTGCGCCTTCCGTGGACTGACACGTTTCCACTCCCAGCGGGCGTCTTGCCTGCGGCACTGTATCTATTGAGGACTCTTGGGTGCTTCTGGCTTGGGAAAGCAAAGTGTGATTTTATGGAAATTGGACTGCATGTTGCCGTAACCTTAGCAGTCGTCAGTCATATCCAATGACAGGTGACAGTTTTATTCTGTAAGAAGCTGAACTTGAGAGTAAGGAGAGAGAAAAAGTTTAATGACAGTGAGTTTCCTCAGTTAAGGGGGAAATGAGAATGATCCAGCTTTAGGGGAGAAGGAGCCCACACTTCGGATATTTCATTTTCATAGCTTTCTGGGGGGCCAGATGGTGTTGGTGCATCTAAAGGCAGCTCAGAAAGCACATATCTTCTCTGTCCCTAACATATTTTCCCTTTATATCATGAGACACATGTTCTACAGATCCCTGAATGCGGAGTACAAGATTCAAATATTTTGCCATCAATATTCTGTATCTTTACTGCCAAGTTCCACTCCATTAGGGCAAAGGCCTCACATGGGTGCTTCTGGCCTTTCATACCTTCTCTTGTCACCTGTTAATCTTTTCATAAAGAGAGGTTGTCTGAGGCAGGTGCAGATGGAAATGTGACAGTTGGGGCGGAGGGGGAGGTTGGCTGAAGGAACCAGGAAAGAACAAACACTCATAACCTGGTCTCAGTAATTCAGAAGGTTTCCTGCACAAATCCATGGCCCCGAATACTTCCAAGGTCACAAACTGTGGAGAAAAAAGAGTTATAATATGATAATGGGCAGGACTAAAGGTTGATTTTTTCCCCCACAATTTTTATTTAGCTAGAAGTAACATTTTACAGTTTGTTTTCATAGTTTTTTCTGGCTACTTTCAGAGAAGATGTCAAAGAATGATTTTTTTTCATAAGGTCACAGGCCCAGTGGACATGAGTAGTTTTCCCTAATTCTTAGACTGTGTCCTTCTTCTGGTTCTTTGTCAGATGCTCTTCTCTGTAGAGTAATAATGACGCCGCTGCCTCCTGCTCCTCCTCCCTCGTTGAGTGCCTCCGTGTATTCCCACACGTTACATAGATTTTTAAAAATTCTCACAAGAACTTCATGGGAGTGGTTATGATTCTTCTCATTTAAAGATGAAGGAACCTCTAGAGTAGAGGTTCATGAAGACCAGTTAGTTACTCAAAGCCACCAGCTACTAACTCGTTGAGGTGGGCATCAAATCCCTGCTGTATGGGAGGTTTTATACCCTGGTGGTGGGGAACCTGGCTACTTTGGGTAGTTAGTGCTAGGCTCCCCAGAATAGACATAAAGTTTCCCAGGAAGAGTTTGGGTGATGCAGATTATAGGGCCAATGTGTCTCTAGAAGGGACAAGAAATTCCCTCCAGTAGAGAGAATCTTTGGACACCTATGACGGCAGGGGCCAGCCTGGGAGGGCATCACTCTGCAGAACTGGTTGTGGGGAGAGGACACACACAGTAATGCAGTCACCCTGCTCCTGGTGGTGTAGAAAGTTCCATTGCATATCGCTTCAATTACGGATCATCTAGAATCCAAAACTTTTTGATTTTAAAGTATCAATAAGATACAAAAATAAGTTCTTGAGCTAGTTGGCTAAAATATTCTTAAATTGTTGAATTGTACACTAAATAGCAAGAGATACCCAAAGGGCACATTTGCAGAATGGTGCAAGATTGGTATTTAAAATATAAGAATAATTCAGAAGTGCCCATAGGCAAATTTGTTTAAAAATGATTAAAAAGCCAAATAGATTTCAAAAAAGGATAGATACTAGAAGGGAGTCAGAGTGGGATTAAATATTAGATAACTTGATCATTTGATGACAAATCATTAAGCAAATTAGCTTTAAGGAGAATTAGCTCAAGTTCAGAAAGATTCCCCGGGAGCTGTGAGCGATCATGGCTAATGCTGTGGGGATTTTGAGTGATGGTGGAACGTTACAAGACGGTGGCAAGCTCTTTAGAGATCATACTGTTGTGTGGAGGAATATCAGAATATCTGAACAGTGAGGATAACTCTTCTATTCTAGATGGGTGATTTTTCTTGCCATAATTCCAGGGCAGGAGGGTTGATTTGTCTGAGGAAAAAAGCAATGTACTCTCCCCCAAATGGGAGATTTGAGAGCTGAGCAGAAAGATACTAAAAGGGGGAAATGAATGTTTGGGGATTACACAGAGGCAGGAAGAGAGATGAGGAGATGCTTGGCAGGTGCTGAGTGGGAAACTCTGGGCAGAAAAAGAGATAACTACAGATTAATTTTAAGAGGAATTCCATGACCTTGATAATGCTCTTACACTACTCCTCTAAGAAAGTCTAGAATAAAGACAAATGTCATTCTCCAAGCTTCTAAAGTCAGATTTTGTTGTTGTTAGATGCATTGACAAGCAAACGGAGGCCTCAAGGTTGCCCAGATATATTCAGGTTATAATCTGAAATGTGGTTATGGGGTGCTTTAAGCCGTGAGAACTGCAGACTGGAGGACATAAAATGCTGGCCTGCAGATCTGCTATTTCACTATTTTTTATTTAATTGAGCCAGAAGACAAAAATCTAAAGATTCCACATTAAAATTGGATTTCCAATTTCTGGTGAAAAACTGGAAGGTATGAGAATAACTTTCCATATGACCTTACTGGCTGGACCTGAGAAGTGGCTGTCGCCTTTCAGAGGTCTGTGTGCTCTCCAGCTTGCCGCAAGCCCCGCACTCCTGCCCCCGCAGGCCCACACTGTGTTAGGAGCTGTGAGCTCCAGGCATCTGGTCTTGTCTACTAATTATTGCGCCCAGGCAAGGAAATGCTGAGCATGGGGCACATCTCCCACATGCTGTCTTCTGAGGATATCTTAGAGTGAGGGAGAAACAAGGACTCCCACGAATTAAACTCAAGTCTGGCAGCTTCACACGGTGACTGTGGAGGGAGAAGTCAGGGAGTGTGCATGGGGGGTGTGGGAAGGCAGCAGGTTTCACGAAGTATAAAGTACCATGGAAGGGAATAATGAAGTGGGTTAAAGCCAGGAAGTAAACACATATAAATACTTGATACAGAGTTCTAAAGCAGCAAGTAGGACAAGGAGAGGACAATAAATAAAGACAAAAAAGATAAAGATGCTCTTGAAATGTATGCAAATCAAGCCAGCCATCTTTGGGACTATTAACAGTATAAGAACGGGAAATATACTAGGCTGAGAGTATTGTGCATTGAATTTAAATTTTTTCCTTGGGTATTTATGAGAAAGCTAAGACACTTTCCCTGAATTTAGCCTAGAAGCTCCTCCAAGTATTACCTCTTATGTCTTTGTGAGTCACAGCAGAAAGCTGGAGGAGGGGAGGGTGGGGTTGAGGATTAGCAGAGCAGCAAACCATTGTAGGCATCATATCCCAGTGTTCCATGTGCTGCTGGAGATAACCACAGCTCTCTCAAGGCACTGGCTCCCCTGGGAGAGTGTGCTTCTGCGTCTGGTACAGCTGAATTTAACCCAGCAGGACTTTGAATCCTGTTCCTACGTCCCAAAGTGAGGGTTCCTCTGAAGTCAGGAAGCATTCCCAGGAGCCCAACCTGGATGCAAACAAGCCTCTCCTGAGAGGGATCTCCCCAGGGAGAGAGCGTCTTCCTGTAGGATGCTTGGGCTCTCAGGGGTCCTGAGTGTCTCTCCAAGGAAGGGTAGGGTGAGCCGAGTTCTACATTTAATCACTTGGGCTCTGGAGAAATCACTTAGAGGAGAGTATATGCCAGTTATAACCACTTAATTAAAGGAAGAAACTGCTCAGATGGCCTTAGCAAATGCAGACGGAATGCAGATGAAAGAAGATGGTTATGGTTCTAATTATAATTGCTATCACTTCTATTATTTTAGCTCTCTGAGAAAAAAAAAAGAAGGTTATAGGTAATTTGGATGAAAATAGCTTCCAGCTATCTACAATGGGACAGAATAAATGCCCCTCAATTCTCTGAAATCACACACAACTAACTATGCTAAGTCCTGCTGTTCTGAAACCTTTGTTGAGAAGATGACAGAGAGGCAATTCATTCATTCATTTACTTTTTTTTTTTTGGTGAGGAAGATCGGCCCTGATCTAACATCTGCCAATCATCCTCTTTTTTTGCTGAGGAAGACTGGCCCTGGGCTAACATCCGTGCCCATCTTCCTCCACTTAAATGGGATGCTGCCACAGCATGGCTTGCCAAGTGGTGCATCGGTGCGTGCCCAGGATCCAAACCAGAGAACCCCGGGCTGCAGCAGCAGAGTGCACGCACTTAACCTCTTGCGCCACCAGGCCGGCCCCTCATTTACTTTTTTGAACTTTGTCCTTCCTGAGGTCACAGTGCTTTCTTCCTCCTTTATCCAATTCAACAAGTCTTGCAGATCTTACCTTGTAAATATCTCTAAATGTGTTTACTTCTTCTCCTGCCCAATGTAGTCAGCACATTGCTCTGCCCTTTAATCTGTCCTTCACATCCCAGCTGTTGTCCTTTTTTCAGAATGAAAACCTGTTGCTTGAAATTCTTCAAGAATTTCTAATAACTCTTTGGATAAAAATAAAATAGAAATAAAACTCTTTAACATATTCTACAACCTTGCTACTGAAAATGTGGTCCCTATACCAGCAAGGTGAGCGTCTCCCTGGAGCCTGTTAGAAATGCAGGATCAGTGCCTGCATATTCACAAGATCCCCAGATAATTCACGGGTATGTTAAAGTTTAAGAGGCCGTAACCTGCAGGGTTTTGTGTTCTTTGGCCACTATCTACCTATCTAGCAAAGCTGCCTAACATTTGTGGGTGTCTGGGCAAGAGTAGAAATGGAGGCCCATGAGCCCAATGCTTAAATATTTAAAAATAATAAATCAACCTAGCTGTTAAACAAAATATTTTCTATCCATCTATCTAGACAAACACACCTTCATAATGATCTAGAAAGCTAGGTTTCCTTTAGAATTCCTGGACTCTTGTTTTTCCATGCCATAACATACCAAAGAAGTCTTAAGCATGAATGGACATCCCACCCAACTATCCAACATCTATCTGTCCATAGCCCCACCAATAGCTGTCCTGTGGCCACTTTTCAGGCCTAGAGGTACCTTGCCAACAACATGGTCCACCCTTAGAAGTATGAACCCAGGAAAGAGGGTTGAGGCCTCAGGCCTTGGAAGCAGGTAGTGGGCTCTTTGAAGAAGGAATTCTGTGCATCCTCTACCTGAAGAATGGTCTAGGAAAAGGAGAGCATGGACTCTGGGAGGGCAACATCTCTTCAGCTTCAAAAGCTCCTTGCCCCATGAGGAAGGACTGGGCTGGACTAATCCAGCCTTCTAAAGGTGGGTCCTTCTAAAGTCTGGGGCATCTCTTAGTGAGGTTGAAGATCAACACTCCTCTTAAGCTTCATTACTTACTGACGCAGGCATCTTGGTCTTTTTTTCAGTCCCTCTTCCTTACTCATTTCCTCTCTCTCAATGTAGGGCCTTTGCATCTGTTGATCGCTCTGCTGAGATAAGTGTTTACTCTTCAAATTGTGTACTTAATGCCATGCACCCTTGAGATATCAGCTCAAGCGTTATCTCTAAAGGAGAATCTCCACGACCTCCCTGATGAATAAGCTCCATTAAGGTAGGAATCATGACTGATTTTGCTCTAGCATCAAGCACAGTACTTTAACACAGAATACATGTTGACACATATGAGTGGAATGATTATATGAATGAAGGTGGAATCTTTTTGATAGTGAGAACAACTAAACAGAATATGCAAGGTTTCAGTGATTAAGCAGAAACTTTTTCTTCTACATTTCATATGGACAAGGTCCAATGGGTCACATATGTTGTGTAGTGTTGTTTAGAATATCTTAGGTGACCTTTTGACAATCTGCAAGATGGGTATAGGATCTTGCTGTCTCTATTCTAGAAGAGACCATTGGTGCTTTTAACCAAAGCTCTGTTTTCTAAAATTTCCTATCATTTTGTAATTCTTCTTTGGAAAATGTATTATCTGCACTTTAACTAGCTCCAGGTATAGAGAAACAAAATTCACTACATTCTCATTTCTTGTCTTTCTTTTAAATTGATGTGATTTGAACTGTGCACTTTTGTTTTTCAAACTGGTTTAGCAAAGCTAGCTATATGCATCAGCTTTTGCCATGTAACAAACTACTCCAAAACTACAGGGCTTAAAATATCAACCATTTTATTTATTTTATAATTTTGTGGGTTGGCTGGGAGGTTCTTCTGGACTAGGCCAGCTGGTCTGGTCTCTGCCGGGCTTCAACATTCATTTGTGGTCAGCTGGTGGGTCCTCTGAGAGCTGGTTGATCTAAGATGGCAACACGTGTCTGATGGTTTGGTGGCTATTGACTTGGGTGGCTACCTTTTCCTCCATTTGGTTCTTCATTTGCATCAGGCTAGTTAGCACTCATTTATATGGTGGTCTCAAGGTTTCAAGCATAACCCCAGAAGAAAGGCTCAATCCACTCTCTAATCTTCAATTTGTGTCACATTTGCTAATGTTCTAAAACATGTCACATAGACAACCAAGACTAAAGGGGTGGGGAAATGGACTCCACCCCTTGACGGGAGGAATTTCAAAATTGTGGTCCTTTTTTCAATCTACCACACCATGCTTAAGTCATGATTTCTTAAGATAATCCCCAACTTATTCTACAGGATTGCATTTCAGAAAGATGCCATTTTTCTCTTTGGCTTTGTCACCAATATATTTACCAACCAATGAAAGAACTAACACTGGCTTCACCTGTGAAGCTTAAAAAGGCCAGGGAATGAATAATGGGAAGGCCTGTGTGTGCCTGGTAGTATCTAGGACTGATTCTACGAGTGGGCACCCAGTCCTAGTCCAAGCTAGAAAAGTTCACAGGACAAGATGGCACCAGCTGAATTTATCCCAAGTAGGCAGCAGGAAGAGGCTGGGGGCATCTGTGCTTTCTATCCTGTTCTCCAGAAAACCTGTTACAGACTATATTTCTGGAAGACAATGCAATCTGCTCTGTCAGATGGAAACCACCATGATTCATATCTTAAGGCTATGAGACTTTGGAAATCCCATATTTGACTGTGTTACCAGAGCAAAATAAATCCAGGGGAAACAATATATCTTGTCTCTAAAAATCTGTCTGCCTCAGCCTTAATATTGCCTATGACATAGTGAAGCAGTATCAGTATAGGGCATCACTCTGGACCCAGACAGCCTGAATTTGAATCCAAACTTCACCATTAATTTGCAGCACGGCTTTTATTAAGTTAGTTAAACAATCTATGCCATGCTTCAGGTTCCACATATATAGGATTGAGATAATGATGGCAGCCACCACATTGGTTATTTTGAGGATAAAATGAGAAATGAGTACATGTCTAAAATATTTCTAATAGGGCTGGCACAGGTTAGGCACTCACTAAATATTAGCTCTTTTTATTTTCCAATGAAATAAGAGAAAAAAGAAGGATCATCTTGGTGAAACTCCTTGACCAAATGGATCATTTCTATTTTGGACTTGTTTATTCTCCTGTACTCAAGCTAGATACTTGAGTTGGCATTCTTTTCTCCTTTACGCAAGAGAAGCAATTATGAGATGGCTCACTTTCTTGGCATACTGAGGAGAGCTAATACTTAATAATGTTCTTCCAGGTAACATGTGTATGGTGACAGACGGTAATTAGCCTTCAGGTGGTGAACATGATGTAGTCTACATAGAACTCAAAATATAACGATGTGCATCTGAAATTTATATAATGTTATAAACCAATGTTACTTCAATAAAAAAGAAGACTGTAAAAAAAATAAAAGTTTGGTAAAATTCACCAAAAAAAAAAAAAAAGAAATGTTCTTCTAGGATAGAGGGGGCGATAACAACTGAATCCACCTTATGTGTGGTTTTCCTCCTTTCATATATTTTAAATCTTATCACTTTCCAAGTGATCATTAAATTATGATGTTGGCAAAAGAATCTTTGGACCAGGAGTCAAAATACCTTGTTGCTAGATCTGATCCTCTTGCAGATTAGCAGGGTAGTCTTAGGAAATGTCCTTAACATCTCTGAATACCTTTTTAAAATAGATATGATGGAACTTCATAGACTGAAAAAATCAATACAAGACAATTGATCTGTGTTGGGAAGACCAAGAGCAAGGCTGGTAAGTGAATGATTCTAGGGCATGGCATGAATATTCTGTGGTGAGTAGTACAATCATGAAGTCACATTCTAAAGTAAGATTTATTCTCTTGGTTTCTTTGTGAAGAGAAAGAGGTGGGGTTGTGAAGAGAAAGAGGTGGGGTTGGTATTAGACTTTGAAAAATAAAAAGAAGTTTTAGTAAAACTGTAATATGACTTGGGGGCTCACAGTCTGAAATAATCTTATCTGGGAATCTGTGGAGGACTGAGCCTAGTTGAACTCTAGGTAGGGGCAGCTGCTTCTATCAAGTGTCTGGGGCTAATTCAGTTCCTGTGTTCAGGACCTTAGTGATTGCAGCATAATTGTGGCTTGTGAAGTAGTCACTCAGTAGTATTTAATTCAATAAATATTTATGGAGTGTCTACTTGTTTTGGGCACTGTGTGATAGGGTGACAGATGGAGAAAACACTCTGGTTTGTGATTTCACAAGTGGCCATAAAATACCATGTACCATCCTAAATCTCAGGCATTAGATATGTTAGGGCAGTGGATGGAGAGGCTTGAACAAGGACAATGACTGTAGGGCAATGGGTCTTGGCTGGTGCTTCAGTGTCTCTTAACTAGAGCTTAGGTGTCTACCACGATGAATTAAGATGTGTGGGATATATGGAGACTTGCTCAATTACCTACTGGTGCTTGTACAATTATGAGGCTTTATTTTTGGGTCTGGGGGATGGCTAAATGCAGAACTTGTATTTGGTCTAGAAGAAAGTGTTCCTGGATGTTGAGAATCCATGCCAGGAGATCTAGTTAGAGCTAGATCCAGACAGCATTTTCTGGATATAGTCTACAGAATGACCATGTAGTGAAAGTCATGAATTTCAGGTTCCTTAAAAGAATGTGAAATTTCTTGTTCTTCAAACCAGGCACATACTATATATAGCTGCAGGCTGAGATGTAGGAAGATGGATCTTGACCAAACTTAAGCAGTACATTGCCTGATAAGTCCACAGTTACTCCTAAGGAAATGAGCGTCTCTCCCGGGACACAGCATGCCTAAAAGAATAACCATGTTTTCTGTCACATTTTCCCCTCACTTCCAAGAGCAGAACTTATTACACCAAAGGTAGGTTCTCTACCATGGGGCAACCAATCCATAGACTGACTGTGACCTAGGACATTACCGGGAGTGGAAAGTTGAACAGGTTAATTAGGAATTGTTGGAAAAAATGAGTCAGTTGAATCCCCAGGTGGTTCACACATTCAGTCAAAATTTAGAACTACTTGTCTGGAAGGTGAGGCCCTCAAGTCCTTAAAGAACCAGGGCCCAAGGAAAATCGTCATCTACTTAGAGATGCCAGGGCCATGCGCTGGGTAGATTTGGGTCTCATCTTGTAAAGTGTGTCTCCTGTGAGCTTGCAGACTGGTTTTTTGAGGACCCCTTCTTTCATATCCTAGCTTCTGTCTCTCAAGGCAGGTTAGGAGCACTGGTGGCAGAGACTTTACCAACAAACCATTTTTTAGTGATGTTTATAGAGTCATGTCTCCAGAAAGAAAGACAGAGGTAAAAGAGCTACCCTTGAGTACATTTCCAAGTCCATCTATGGAGGGTATGTTCTGAACATCTTTGTTTTTATTGCCCAATAACTTGAAAGCCTCAATTATGGACCTTACGTTGAAGCATTTAGAAGTGATAAAGAGCTCTAATTAAAGAATCTGATAGTTTGTGTTTTACTTAAGCCAGTGATTAGTTGTAAGAGCTTGGGAAGTAAGTTAAATGGAGCATATCTTAGTTTTCTAATCTGTAAAATGGACAAAACAGTACCTCCATCTTATGGGTAGTTGGGAGGACTAATCACATATAAAGCATTTAGGTAGTGTCTGATGCAAAGTCCTTGATAAATGAGACTGTTTATATTATTCCTGATCAGGCAACTGAGTGATATGGTCTTAACTGGGCTTGAGTTTTTAACAGGTTAACATAAAAATTGCACAGTGCACATTTTCTGTGGTGCTAAGAGATAATTTGGCCTTTTGTTCTTTAAGCTGCTGTTATCTTGGTATGTCTATATAGCGCAATTAAATTGATTGTTTTCCATTCAACTCTGCATTATCTTTTTCAGCTGGGATAAGGGGCAATTGCAGAGATATTGATGGAAGTAACTGAGCGTACTTGAGACAATCACCCAAACACACGCATCCATTGCTCCAGTGGAAGCAGCCCTACTGCCACTGCCGAGGAGCATTTGAGTCTCTCCTATTAGAAAATTTTGGCTTCCCCCATTGTCTTCTAACTCTTAGCTCTCAACTCTTTCTAATAAATTTGACTCATCTGGAGATTCACTGGTACTGAACAAGAAAGGAGGAAGATGTATCAGTTGTCTAATGCTGCGTTAACAAACCATGCCAAAAAGTAGTGGCCTAAAACAACAACAACAATTATTGTATTTGTTCATGGTTCTGTGGGTCAGCCCTCCGGGCTAGGCACATCCAGGTGGTTCTTCTGCTGGCCTTGCCTCAGGTCACTCTGTGGCTGCAGTCATCTGGAGGCTTATCTGGGGCTGGAAGTTCGAAGATGACCTCGCTCACAGGTCTCACAGGTTGGTGCTAGCTTGCTGCCAGGTCACACATTCTCAGCAGGCCAGCTCAGGCTTCCTCACATGGCAACAGCATTCCAAAAGGGCAAGAGCAGACACAGAAAGACCACTTGAGGCCTAAACTCAGAAGTTGCATGACATTGAAGCAAGTTAAAAGGCCTGCCCAGAGTTAAGTTGTGAGGGAATAGACTCCACCATTTAATGAGAAGAGCTGCAAAGACTTTGTGGCCATTTTAATCCATCACAGGAAGGGAAGGGAAGGGAATAAAGAAAAGAAGTGAAGGAAAGAAACATTTACTGAGTACCAACTATGCGCCACATCATCAAACACCTTTCAATGATAACACCCAGCATTTGTTAAGGGCTTGCTGTGTGCCCACACTGTCAACACTCTATGTGCATATCTCATTGCTGTTCTTAACAACCTCAGGAGGTAAATAACATTAGTATCCGCATTTCCCAGATGAGAGCTCAGAGAGTCTAAGGATTTTTTCACAGCAACATCACTTGTCAATGGCAGATAGGACATTCGACTTTGGATTTATCTTACTCTAGAGAGCAAGCTCTTGATCCTTATGCTCTTACAAATCGGAAAATTCCCAGGAAACCTCATTGTCTTTTTTGTTTCTCTTTCCTTGGTAACAGGCTGATTGACCGGCAGCCAACAAAGTGGCTGTTGGCACTTGGATGGGCTGCTGAGGAAAACTATTTTATTCGTTTATGGATCCTCCAAAAGACCTGAGGTGTTTCACGGTCTCTGTGTTATGTCTTCCAGTATCCTTTGATAACACCCAGTTACACCACGTCGGCACCATTTCCCTTTTTAGAATTTCTCAGCCTGGTGGGCAAAGCTGGCCCAAGCTGCAAGGGGTCCTGGGGGGAGCCACCTACTCTTTCAAGGCCAGCTGCGCCAAGCATACTCTTTCTTGGTTTTCAAGTGCAGAGCTTATCAGCCCTAAGTATAACCAGGACCCCTAGGAAGTCAGCAAGTAGATCAATTGTCAGCCCATCATAGACCTGCAGCCTTTTGACACCATTCCCTCTCAGGGGAATGGCAGCTTCTCCTCCCTCAAGCACACTAAACTCCCATTTTACCCCTTTTTCTAGACCGTAGAGCTCCCCTGACTGCTTCTGGGGCTTCTACTTCTTTCTGAGGGGAAAAGGACTTCTTTGTGGTTCTACTTTGATTTACTCCTGAAAACAACTAAGTGACTCTCTGGCTCCTCTGTCACCAAAGAAGAGAATTTTTAAACCCCCCAAAAAACAAACAAAACACTCACTGAGGCATTTGCTACAATGTGCTGTGATTTTTATTACCCTTTGGAATAGTTCTTAACTGTTTTTTGAGTCAAGGTTATTACAGAGAGTCTGATGAGATGATCTTACTAAGGAAATTGTACATGCCCAAATATCAAATTTTGGATACGTTTGTAGCCTAGGTGTCCATAAATCCTAGGTTAAAGAAGACCTGCTTTATGAGAATTTGACTCAATTGATTCAGAGCAGGCAGTAGGTCAGAGGCATAAAATGCGAGAGGTTCAGACCAGTAGTTCTTGACTCTCGTTGTTCATTAGAATCACCTGGGGAAATTTAAAAAATTGAGATGCCTAGACCAGCTAAATCAGAATCTCTGGGGGTGGGTCTTGAGCATCAGAATTTTAAAAAACTCCTTAGGAGATTTCAAATTGTAGCCAAATTTGCCAGACCAGTACCATTCAGAACCCAGCTGGAACACTTACATGCTGTCTGACCTTGGGAATCACTAAATTCCATTGTGGGCCTCAATTTTCTCAACTACAGAATGTTGATGATATTTACTACTGAACTCATAGGGTTGTTCTGAGGAAATAAATGATTTACTATATTTAAAGCCCTTGGAGCAGTACCTGTCACATAGTATGCCCTCAAAGTTATTAATATTTTTATTAGAAAATACGAGTTGACCACCATCCTTCAAAATTTAATTCATTTACATCACTCAGAGTTCACTGCATTGCAATACCAAGGGCTCATACTTGAACCTTGTTTTCATTTCGTTTCTTTTACATGGGAGGAAATCAAGAGTGAAAGTGTGTGGTTGATTGCTTCTGGGGTTAGTGCCAATGTTCACATTTCATGGGGGCATTGAATCTTCTTCCTTAAATTTAGGGGTTCTGTATACCAGTTGTTTGGTGTTCTTGGTCAAACGTGTCACTTTGAGCTCTGGAGTTGGTTTTAAATTCTCTTGGTGTGTAGTCCCTGTGCATTTATCCGCCATGCTTATTCAATCTTTCCCCCTCCAAGCGTAGCTCCGAGGGGTGGGAGGTCATCTGCGAGCCTCTGTTGGCAAAGGTACCTTTTGCGCTAGATGCAGGACTTTCTGATGTGGAGTGGAATTTTCTGTACACAGACTGTACCACCAACTTCTCCATGAAATAAATGTGACCAACAGCTGTAGCTGAGGCACTTTGATGCTCTCTTTTGTGAAGCTTATAAACACGAACCTCACGTTCACATGAACCTAAGTGCACCTACAATAGCCATACCAGCGAGTGTGACGATGTGCTCCCTAAACTATCAATCATGTCTTGGAACTATATTCTCTGTCTGCACTAGGAATTTTAGAGAAAAAGCATAGGCACAAAATTTTGCCAGGCTCTGGCCTAAGGAGACAGATGATTGAAATTAAAGGCTTAGAAGAAAGTTGGATTTGTAATTATAAAATAAATTAATATACCACTTAATTCTTTAAAACAGTGCTTCCTTAGGCTGTTGAGGCTGAGTCTCTTGAGGACCCGTTACTATAGCCTTGGGAGTCCAAAAATATTGGGGAATAAAAATTTCTGTACAGGCTATTCCTGAAACTTAAGGAAAAACAGTTCTTAGGTGAAATCAGTGTTTCCTAAAAGTGGTTGCACATCAGGATTATCTGAGATTTAAAGACAAATTTATAATCACATAGCAGTTTTGTTTTAAGATATAAATTACATATAATAAAATGTATTAGATCGTAAGTGTTCAGTTGATTAGCTTAGATTATTCTATACAATTACATTACCACTAGGCAAAACAAAATAAAGAAACTTGTTGTCACTCTAGAAAGTTACCTTATGCTTCTTTCCAGTCAATTTTCTTCTCCCCTGGAGACCAGCACTTTCTGATTTCTATTATATAGATTAATTTAGCTTGTTCCCATACAGTGTATACTATCTTGAGTCTGGCTTCTTTTGCTCAATATAATGTTGGTGAAGTTCAATGTTTATTGTTGTGAGAGGTTCCTTCATTTTTTATCGCTGAATGGTATTCCACTGCATGAATAGACCTCAATTTCTTTCTGGTCTCTTATTGATGGATATTTGGATTATTTTCCAGTTTGGAGGTATTTTTATTAGGCTTTTATGAACACTCTTGTACAAGTCTTTTTGTAGACATATTTCTTCATTGATCTTGGGTAAATATTTTAGAGTGAAATTGCTGGATTATAGGGTAAATACGTATTGTTTAATTTTATAAGAAGCTGCCAAACAACGATTGTACCATTTTACACTCCAACCAGAAATATATGTTCTTCTTGAGCAGCTTTCTAAAGTTAGAGATGTCTGCCTTCCCATCCCACTCAGACATACTGTTTAAGATGCTCTAAGCATCTGTGGATAGAGTTTTGTATACCTATGGTCTATTCAGGCAAATATTTAGGTAGCAATCTCAGAAAAGATCCAAATGCTAATAATAAGCATGTGGATTTGTATGATCATATGTTTCTCACAATTCAACTTTGTTTTCCATTCATTAGCTCATCGGTCTTTTTAAAAATTGAGATATAATTCCATACCGTAAAATTCATGCTTCTAAGAGTACTTAATACAGTGGTTTTCAGTACAATACCAAAGTTGTGCAACCTTCACCACTATCTAATTCCAGAACATTTTCATCATCCCAAAAGAAAACCCTGTACCCGCTAGCAGTCACTTCCCGTTCTCCCCTTGCTCCACCCCATAGCAACCACTAATCTATCTTATGTCTCTATGGAATTGCCTATCTTGAACATTTCATGTAAGTGGAATCATACAATATGTAGCCTTTGAGGTCTTGCTTTTTTCACTTAGCATAATGATTTCAAGGTTTATCCATGTCGTAGAATGTATCAGTACTTCTTTTATCTATACGGCTCAATGATATTCCATTGTTTGAATATCCCAGATTTTCTTTTTCCATTCATCAATTGTTGTACATTTGGCTGTTTCCACTTTTTGGCTGTTACGAATAGTGCTGCTTCAAACATTTCTGTACAAGTTTATGCGTGGACATATGTTTTCAGTTCTCTTGGGTATGTATTTAAGAGTGGAATTATTGGCTTATATGGTAACTCTATCATCATTTGAGGAGCTGCTAGACAGTCTTTCATAGCAGCTGCATTATTTTACATTTCCACCAGTAGTGTGTGAGTGTTCTAATTTCTCCACATTCTGTCCAACACTTGTTATCTGTTTTTTTGATTATGGCTATTGTAGGGGGTGCAAAGTTGTATCTCATTGTGGATTTGATTTGCATTTCCCTAATAACTAATGATGTTGAGCATCATTTCCTGTGTCTATTGGCAATTATGTATGCATACTCAAATCCTTTTAAAAATTGGGTTACTTGTTTTTCTGTCAATGAGTTATAAGAGTTTTCTATGTATTATGAACACAAGTCCCTTATCAGACATATGATTTACAAATATTTTCTCCCATTTTGTTGGTTTTCTTTTCACTTTCTTGACAGTGTCCTTTGAAGCACAAGTTTTTAGTTTTGATGAAGCTCAATTTGTCTGTTTTTCTTTGTTGTTTGTGCCCTTTGTGTCATATCTTAGAAACCATTGTCTAACCCAGTCACAAGATATGTGCTTAAGGTTTCTTTTTAAAAGTTTTAGCTCTTACATTTAGGTCTTTGATCCATTTTGAGTTAATATTTTTATACGATGTGAGGTAGGGATCCAACTTCATTCTTTTGCATGTGGATATCCAATTGTCTCAATACCATTTATTGAAAAGACTATTCTTTCCTCATTAAATTGTGTTGGCATCCTTGTTGAAAGTCAATTGACCATAAATATAAGGAATTATTTTTGGAATCTCACTTCTATTCTGTTGATCTATATGGCTATCCTTATGCTAGTACCACACAGTCTTGATTCCTGTAGCTTTATGGTAAGTTTTGGAATTGGGGAGTGTGAATCCTCCAACTTTGTTGTTTTTTGAGATTGTTGTGGTTATTCTGGGTCCTTTTCATTTCCATAAGAATTTTAGGATCAGTTTGTTAATTTTTGCAAGAAAGTCAGTAGGGATTTTGATTATGATAGAGATTACGTTGATTTTGTAGATCAATCTGGGGGGTATTGCCCTACAGTGGCTCCTAGGCTGCTGGTTTTCCCTGTGACTGTGGCTGTTAGTTTTCAAGGCTACTGTGGAGCTGGGGAGAGGGAGATGGGTATAGGACAAGTTAAAACACCACAAAGCTCTCTGTTCTTACCAAGATTCAGATATTTTTCTTAAATATACACTCGCCACATTGTTGCAAGACTTTGGTTAACTTTCAGAGTTCTTAGAAGTTTATTCTGACAATTTCATTTTTGATCAGTGTTCTTATTGCTTTTATGTTGGAGAGGATTTTCAGAAGTCCTTACTCCATCATTCCTGTTGATGTCACTGTCAGTTCATCCACCTTTTCAACCTGACTACAGAAGTACATGCTCTTTGGGATTATAAATCCTGCAGAATAATTCTGGCTTAGTCATCTGTCAGCTGGTGACCTTGGGAAAGTTATTTAACCTCTCAGAAATTCAGCTTTTTCTCTCGTCAAATGAAGCTCCATTGCAGGACGTGTGGGAATATTAAATGACATATAAGATTGCAAACTCTATCTATGAGATTGCAAACTCTATGAGATGTAGACTCTAAGAGCTTTACACATATAAGATATTTCTTTTTCTAACCTACACTTCAAGGGGAAATAATACCAGTATGCATTGATTTTTTCTTCTTGTGGATCAAGACCCTGGATATCTGATTACTTCCTCTTGATCCCCGCAGCATCCAAAGTTGGGACTTCTCTTTCTGTGTTCTGTGATGAACAGACTTTAAGGTGGCCCCACGATTCCTGCCTCCTAGTATTCATGCCTTTGGATAATCCTCTCCCTCTGAATGTGGGTGGGACCTGGGACTTGCTTCTAACCAATAGAATATGGCAAAGTGATGGGATGTCACTCCCATAACGTTACATTATGTCCGACTCTTGTCTTGTTGCTAGACTTGCTCTTTTTCTCCTTTGCTGGTTTTGAAGAAGTAAGCTTCCATGTTGTGCGACATGGCCTATGGGAAGGGCCACATGACAAGGAACTGCAGGGGGCTTCTAGAAGCTGAGGGTGGCTTTCAGCCAACAGGTTTGTTTTGTGGCTGCAAGGAAATGAATTCTATCAACAACTTGAGTGAATTTGGAAGCAGATCCATCAGCAGTCAATGACTCTTACAGGAACCTCTAAAGCCAAGTGGAACAGAATGATAATCTCTACTTAGAAAAAAAAGTTCTGAGATGGTATGACTGTCTGATTCCTGTTGATCAAATACGAAAGAAGATGTCAGAAAACAGTAAGGAATCTAGGTTGTCTTCCTGCTGGAGAAACAGTAGGAAGATAAGAGACTACCTTGTCCTTCACAGAGGAATCAAAGCTTCCTCTGTTCTTTCCCTGTGGTTAGGCAGCAATTTATCTGATTCCCAGCCCTTCCAAGGCACCTGATGCAGGGTCCTCAGCCAGATGCTGGTGAGGCCTGGCTACAGGAGTAGCAAGTGGCCCTATCCCCCACATGATTCGCCACATGAGTGCCAGGGAACATCAGATGCACATCTCCCAGCAGTGTGAGCACCAGCAGGAACCTGCTCGTGCCTTCCCCAAGCCGAGTGTAGAGAAAGTCTGTGCACCCACACCAAGGAATACATCACTACACCTGTCTGGTGGAAACTTGGCCTCTCCAGCTGTCTGGCACATGAGTGCCCCTGGTTCTCACAAACAATGTACCTCCGGGGAGGCCAGCTGTGCTCCAGCAAATGACAAATGGCCTCTGAAGATGAATGAATTTGAGTAGTCATTATTCCGGCTGCTCTAGTCTCAGCACTGCTGCCACGGGCTCTACTGTTTGCATCTCCACACTCACAGGCACAGCTCCAGGTGGAGGACTGGCTTCAACCCACGGCAGGTGCCATTCAGTGCTTTCCCTGCATTATTCACCTGGCAAGTTAGTGTTGAAGCCGGTACAATTAGATGTCAGTTTTCTACCAGGCTGGCAGGGGCCCCCTCAGGGCTGTGGATTGTTGTCTGAGATGAGAGGGGATGCTGCACACCAGCCCTGAGCGTTCTTGGGGCTTTGGAGCCAGCACAGGGCCTGCCATGCCTTTGCGATGCCTTAACAGCAAGAACTAGGGCCCATGGTGGGCTTTAGGGACAGCCCTGACTCTGCTATTATTCTGTTTCACAGTTTGTGAATATGAATGAGTTTATTTTTCTGGCAAGAGCATCTGTAGTTTTCATTATATACCCTGATTAACAGTTACTGAGATTTTTTTCCAGGTATTGTCTTAAACACTTAACATACATTTATGCCATTTAATTCTTATTATATCCCACTGAGGTAGCTATTACTACTATAATCATTTTACAGATGAAGAAATTGAGGGCTGGAGATGGAAAGTGACTTATTTAAGGTTGCATGTTGAAGAAGTAGGAGAGCAAGGCTGCAAGCTCAGGTTGTACCACAAGAGTGTCTGTGACCCCAAAAAACTCGTGACATCTTGTTTGAATGAGCCCATTTAGAAAATAACATTACTTCCTCCTTCTGGTAGCTCAAGACATGGGTCTCCCTCACAAAGTGGTTGTATCTATTCCCATCTACTAGTGTGACACATGACATGACCTTTACAAATTACTTTCTCTAGGACATATTTCTGTATTTTTAAAGTTTCCTCTCTCCCTCCTCCCTCCTTTTCTTCCTTCTACAGTGTTTAGTGTTGTAATGGAAAGTATATAGCTTGATGAAATTTTTCATACATAAACGTGCACGTAACCATTACTTAGATCATGGTGTAGACAGAAGTCATCAGACTTTTCCTGTAGAGAGTCAGATAATAAATAATTTAGGCTTTGCTGGCCATATAGTCTTTGTTACAACACTCGACTCTGCTATTGCAGTGCGAATGCAGCCATGGCCATATGTGAATAAATGAGTGTGGCTGAGCTACAAGAAAACTTTATTTACAAAATCAGGCGGTAGGGCAGGTTTGGCACATGGCCATAGCTTGCTGAATCTTGATACAGAATATTCGCTGATACGGAATATTCGCCTCCCTGTACCCTTTCATAATCAATGGTAACTTTCCCCACTTATCCAGAGGAAGCCACTATTTTGACATCTGTCATAATATGTTTATTTTTCCTGTTCTAGGACTTGATGTAAATGGAATCATACAATACATATTCCCTTGTGTCTTGGCTTTTTCATCAACATCATGTATACATGATTCATCCATGTTGCTGCATGTAGCAGTAGTTCATTTATATTTATTGGGGTTGCTTTATAGGGTTCCATTTGTGACTATATTACAATTTATTCATCTGTTCTCCTGTTGATGGTAATTTGGATTGTTTCGGGCTATTATAAATACTAAAATTTATAATTGTTTAGTATCATAAATTGTACATTGTTTTGGTATTATAAATACTCTGGGGTGAAGAAAATTCTTCAATTCCTTTTGAGGAGTTCATATAAAGGCAAACAAAACCCTGAATAATATCTTGACTGGTCATGCTAATTAAATTAATAAATTGCCCTAGTGCACACGTCAAGAATATACATCTGAATAGATGCAGGGTTCAAGTCCGCTTACATTATGGACCCTTCCACTTCCCCATGCTCTGTTTGGAAAGGGTAGGGACATATTTTCAGTGACCATTTAATGAGTGCCTGCTGGGTACAAGGCAACGGATTTGGAACCTAAAGGTCCAGCTCTCCCACCTGGGAGATCTATGCCTTTGGCTGTGACAGGTAGCCTCTCTGGGCCTCTTTCCTCACCTGTGAAATGGTGGGGGCAATATGTGTGAATAAAAACACTTGTGAACTGTAAATTGCCATTCATACATGAGGTGGTAGCATTATTATACAAAGATATATAAACTGTGGTTTTTGTCCTCAAAAAGTATCCAGTGTAGTAAAAATAACTAACACAAAGTGTAGTAAGTGATCATGTTGAATAATAAGCACTGAGGAGGCTACGTGCTTGGACCAGCCACAGTGAAACGGGGCAAGGAAAATGGCTGAGCCACTGGGTAGAGCCAACAGAGTTTGCTGATGGATTGAATATGGGATGTAAAGAAAAAGAATCAAGGATGATTCCAGGATTTTTTGCCAGAGCCACGAAACCAATAGGGTTGCCATTGGTTGGTGTAGACTGGAAGGAGGAGGTTTTGTTCTGAGCTATACTGTGAAGATGGACAGGATTTCCCTAAGAAGGGGATACGGGGGATTCTAAATGGAAGTCTGTTTCATGCAAATGGGAACTATGGGAACTGGGGAGACGTCTGAGGGGTCAGTTGGTCAAAGCTGAGGATGTAGGGAGAATGAAGAAGACGGCATGATAAACGGTGGCGGATCTTGTGGACCATGCTGACGAACATGACGGTTGTCCTCTGTGCACAGGAAGGCAACTGGAGGTTTACAAGCCACGGGACTTTAGAGCTTTGGAAATAAGTCAATGAGACCCTAGACACTTATTGAATCACTTCTTCAGGCCAATTTGCTCGGCGATTTATTCTTTCAGAGGTATGCAAAAATATTGTTGAAATTACTTGAAAATAGAAGCAAGTAGTAGCTACTGTCTTGATTCTCATATGTCCCATGTTGGTGCCATAAGCCACAGCAGGAATTGGTTTTGGGGTCTTATTTGTGGCGGCAAGAACTGAACTAGGGAGGCAGATGATGCCATGCTTAGATTCACAGAAACACACATTTCCCCCAATTATTTAAGCATCAAGGGCATCCAAGTAAGGCCAACCCAAAAGAAAATCTAAAGCAAAATAAAACGTCAACCATGATGCTGGAAGACCTGGTTGTGGTTCTTATCTGAGCCACCTGATCATCGAACTACCTTGAGCAAGTTACCCACTGAGCTTAGTGAGATTAGTGCCTTCATCTGCAAATCCAGGTGGCTGTCCCTTCCTGACTTTCCTTCCAGGGCTGTAATAAAAGTATAATAAGATGCTGTAAGTCAAATACCTTACACGCTGCAACGTGCTAATCAGTCTCCTTGTCAGTGTAATGAATAAGGGCAGCAAACTTGTTCTGCTTCCAGTGCCTGCTCATTTCCCACACATCCAGTCAGTCTGGCTTTTCAGACTCTTCTTAAAAAATAGTGGCTTGTAATTCTGCAGGCCACTGTTAGCACAAGGCTGAGATAGGCAGAGCAAAGAGGGGAGACCCCAAGGGCTTGCCCTAGAGGGAGGCACTGATGCAACAGCAGCTTCCTTTCTGCAGATGGAACCAAGCAGTTTAGAATCTGAGGTTCTTATCTGTACAGTTCTTATCCGAGAGCACTGAGTGGTCCTAGGGCACTTTCACCTTCCAAGCTCTTTGCTAAACATGGTTAGTTTTCCAAAGTTCTCTATGAGGTAAGGAAACTTTAGAAGGCTGATTTTGACATCTTGGAAAGTGAGAGAATGACTCTCTTTTCTGTTTTTAGAGTGTCTTGTCATACCCTCAGGCAGGCCCACAGCAGCCCTAAATGCCACGGGAGGAGCTACAGCTGTTGGCCTCCATGGCTCCCAGGTGCTCACCTGCCCCATTTCAGAAGAGGCCTGAGGGCAAATCTGGGCCTTTTTATCGTCTTCACCATTTGGCTTCCCTGGCCCTTGAGGAAGAACCTTCTGGAAGCAGACACATCTGCCTGCAGCAATGTATGCATAGTAATTACCATCCCCTTTAACAAATTATCTGATGTCTCATAATTGAAAAGGGATCCACCAAACCATTTTAAAAAACACATAGTGGTTTATAGGGAGGAGTAGTTGTAAAATAGATTGTTAAGAGCTTGAAAATTGGCCTCAGATGAAATCGGGTTCAAATCTCTGCTCTACCATTTATGGAACAGAGACAACCTTGGACTAGTTGCTTTACAGTCTGAGCCTATTTCCCTTGTCTGTGAAGTGGACACAATACTACTTGCCCTGTAGGATTACTTGTGTGGATCATACAACACATGCAAAATGATTCCAATCGTGCTTGGTACATGATAGATAATCAAGAGATAGTATTTTGATAATGAAGGGTAAATAGGAACTCAAGTCCATGTCCCACAAAAATTAGCTGAAACGAGGCAGCATGGGTAAATTTAAACTATGCTAGAGAATCAAGGTCATCAACTACAGTAGGTTGTTGGAGTAATTGACACTGATTTGTTCATGCCTCCTTGTGTGCATGCTTATGGATCATGTCCTCCTACACTGACTCTGGGTTTGGCCATGTGACTTGCTTTGGCTATTGGAACAAAAGCAAACATGATACAAACTGAGACTTGAAAAATGCTTGTGCATTAGCACTTGCTCTCTTATGGCTCTTGGAACCTTGTTGAGCAGCCATGTGAACAACCTGAGGTAGCTTGTTTGAGAATTAGAGACACATGAAGGATGAGCTATCCCAGCAGAGGTCATCCTAAATCAACCATCTCCCAGCTGACCTGGCAGCTGACTTCCTATACATGAGTGAGCCCAGGTGAGACAAGCAGAAGAACCAGCCAGCTGAGCCCAGCCCAGATTGCCAACCCATGGAATCATGAGCTCAATCAATAGTTGGGTTCAGCCACAAAGTTTTGGGTGGCTTATTATGTAGTTGTAGATAATTCATACACCAACTCTCCAGAGACAGAGCATTAGTGACACGTCAGAAAGGACTAGATTGGGTCTTTTTCCCTTTGGGTTCAGGAATGCAGGTAGACCTTGTGTCTGCAGACCAGAATTTCGTTGATCCAGCAACATGGGCTTCACTGGGACACAGAGAAATGCATCAAAGACCTCTGGCAGGAACCTCTGCCTGGGCTTAGTACACCTCCCAGCCTGCAGTATGAGCATTCATACACACCCCATAAAGCATTATGAGGCGTCGCTCATCAGCTCCCACCTGCAACAGAAATCCTAGATAGAATGATTGATTAGTAGCTGGATGTAATCAATACAGCACTGCTCATAGGAGATCATCATTTTAGACTTAATTAGAGGTGGCTTGGTTATTACACAGAGGCTATTCAGAGGCAGTACATGAGTTCAATTTGATTTTTTATTTCCAGCCTAGAAAGTTGGGCTCTTTTTTTACCTCCCAGAGTTGGGAAAGAGATTTTAAGATTAGTTACATGAGACTGAATTTACCCTCTAAAAGGTGTTCTTAGGGAAGCTGAAAGGGCAGTGAGGCTGAGAGGAACTGGAGAATGAGCCGAGATTGGGTCACCTCTGGTGGCACTCAGGGGTTGGTGGTCAGAAACTAGCCAGGGCTCCTCACCTGGCAGCCAGGGCTCTTGTATGCCCTGGACATTTTCTGAGCATTGTGACCAGCACAATTCCTACAGCAGAGGGGGGAAACCTGGGCATGTGCTAAGTCCAGTTAGCTCTTCAGGAGGCTGACAGCAACGATGTTTTATCTTTACAGTGTTAACAAGCAGTGCTAATAACAACCATCACCAATTATTGAACAGGTCTACGAATCAGGTACCTTATGAGTATTATCTGTAATCATTACAACATAGCAGGTGTTATTCTTGTTTCCCACTCACAGAGGGGGAGACCCACTGCCCAGGGATGTTAAATAACTCACTCAAGCTTACACAAGCAGTGAGACTCAAACCCAGGAAGCTCATGTCCCCTACAGTATACCCCACTGCCTCTTGCAATAAGCTAAGCAGGCCTAGCAATGCTGCCAAAGGTCACGAGGTCCAGTTCCTACCTCCAGCTAAGGCTAAGTCAAGAGCATCTTATCTTCATAATGTGCACTGCGCTGAGTCTGATGAGCAGAGAAAATTCACATGTACAATGAGAATATTGCAGGCCTTCCCTTTTCTGGAATAAGAGGTTCCTCTGCATTGTTAGCCCAAATATCTAAGTTTATTTTCTCTGATTCTGCTCTCAGTGGGCGTGAAAAATCCATTCACACTGCCCTCGTGGGAAAACAGAAAAGACAGCAGCTTAGGCAGTGCAGTTTGGAGGCTCATCAACGGTGCTTCTTCTTTAAGGCATTGTTTCATCATTCACTCATCCATCCATTCTACAAGCATTTATTATCTACCATGCTTGCTTCTAATCTTGTTTCTGTCCTTAACCTGATTGTCATCTAAAAGTCTCAACTCATTTTATATAGTCTGTAAAATAAGTATAATAAAGTGGACTCCAGCTAAGCCCAAAAGGAATTCAAAACTCTTGGGAACATCATCCTTTCTGTAACCTGGGGAACTGTAACCACGTGTAACTGAGGGCTACGCCAGTCATGCCTGGAGCAGGTGAGATTTGTGGTTCTTTTTTTTTTTTTTTTTTAAACAAGTTTTTATTTATTTATTTTTTCCCCCAAAGCCCCAGTAGATAGTTGTATGTCATAGTTGCACATCCTTCTAGGTGCTGTATGTGGGACGCGGCCTCAGCATGGCTGGAGAAGTGGTGCGTCGGTGCGGGCCCGGGGTTCCGAACCAGGGTCGCCAGCAGCGGAGTGCGCGCACTTAACCACTAAGCCACGGGGCTGGCCCAGATTTGTGGTTCTTAAGGCAAAGCGCCACCAGGTATGTGAAAAAGTGCTCAATGTCACTAATCATTAGGGAAATGCAAATCAAAACCACAATGAGACATCACCTCACACCAGTTAGAATGGTATCATCAAAAAGACAAAATATAAGTGTGGAAAAGGGTATGGAGAAAAGGGAGCACTTGTGCACTGTGGGTGGGAATGTAAATTGGTGCAACCATTGTGGAAAACAGCATGGAGGTTTCTCAAAAAATTAAAAATAGAAGTACCATATGATCCAGCTATTCCACTTCTGGGCATATATTTTGAAGGAAATGAAATCTGGATCTTGAAGAGATATCTGCACTCCTATGTTCATTGCAGCATTATTCAAAATATCCAAGATATGGAAACAACCTAAGTGTCCATTGATGGGTGAATGTGTAAAGAAAATGTGATATATATAAAAACACACACACACACAATGAAATATTATTCAGTCTTAAAAAAGAAGGAAATCTTGTAATTTGTGACATCATTGATGAACCTGGAGGACATTATGCTAAATGACTAAACCAGACAGAGAGACAAATTCTGTATGATCTCACTTATATGTAGAATCTAAAAAGTCAAACTCCTGGAAGCAGAGAGTAGAATGGTGGTTACTGGGGGGTGAGGAGCAGGGGAAATGGGGAGATATTGGTCAAAATGTACAAAGTTTCAGGTATGCAGGATGAATACGTTCTAGAGATCTAATGTACAGCATGGTGACTATAGTTAACAATATTGTACTGTATTACTTTAAATTTTCTAAGAGAATAGCTCTTAATTGTTCTCACCAAAAGAAAAAAGATAACTATGTAAGGTACTGGATATATTAATTAGTTTGATTGTGGTAAACATTTCATAATGTATATGTGCGTCGAAACATCATATTGTACACCTTAAATATACACAATTTTTAATTGTCAATTATACCTCAATAAAGCTAGGGGGAAAAAGAGGGACAGAGACAACGGCTGTAAGGATTTTGCATTGTGCGGGTCTACAACAGGTGTTCGATAAAGGACAACTATTATTATCGTTTCTCAGTCAAACTGCCTAAATCAACTCTGCATTTTGAGAACTTTTAAAATAAATCCACTTTATATGGGGAAAAAACCCAGGGGCTTGTGAGTTGGAGAATATGGATTTGAATGCTGGTTCTGTCATTTATTAACTTCTGTCCTTGGGCAAACTTTTTAACCTCTCTGACCCTCGGTGTTTTCATTTCCCCACTGCAGGAGCATTTACTGATCACTTCTTGTGAACTCTACTTTTTGCTAGGTTCTTGGGAAGACAAAAATATAGTTAAATTAAGATCTGGTTCTTGCCCTAGGGATTCTTCTAGCATGGCTGGGAAACTGGAGAGGAATGGCCACAGGTGACGTCCTGGGAGGAAAAGAACTATGTGGGATGGAGAGATGTTCAGAGAAGGAGAGGATGAAGCAGGGCTTCGTGAATTGTGGAACATCAGCTGAGCCTCAAAGGTGAGGGTGGTGTTAGGTACAAACCAGCTCAGAAGAAGACCATTTAAACAGAAGATGAGAAGGGAGCAGTGTGGACTCTGGCTGGAATTGCAGGGTGTGTTCAGGGAAATCTAGGAGACTGGCCTAACCAGAGCAAAGTGCCCGGGCTGGCAGCAGTGAGTGATAAGGTTACACGGGAAGAGAGGGGTCCCTTTAGGAGGGTGTAAAAGTAAAACCCATGAACTGTATTTTTCCTCTTTCTTGTTCAGGTCACTGTCAATGGGATGAAACAATAGGAGATTTGTTTTGTTTGCTTTGACAAAACCTTCAAAACGGAAGGTGAGGAAGTTGTTCCAAGGAGAGAGATTTTCCTTTCTTGGGGGATTAATCAGAAAGTGGCAAAGCTGGCAAGAAGCACGTTGCTGACTGTGTGGACTGCAGGAGGTGGCGTCCACTGGAACTCAGACCCATCCTCAGAGACAGAGTTTGATCTCAAACAGACAAGCTGAGATTCCTGGTTTTCATTTCAGATGACTCCACTTCTGGACTTATTAAACTTCTAAGGTGCTTTCCCCAAATCCATACTTTCTGAAGGTTTTCCAAAGAAATGTCAAGAGCAAAATATTTTCTTTGCTTTCAGGTTTTTGTGCCTGCATTCTTTTGGGGGACTTCATTCTCTTTGTTAATGTTGGATGAGCATCTGTTCTACCTCCTTGAAAATGTACCAGGGGAGAGCTGGTCTGGACACGTGAGACTCCAGACTTCTCAAAACAAATTCTGGCTGCCCCATGGAAACAATCCAAAGCTTTGCTTGGCTCCGATGTGGTGTGGCTGTCAGTGTGGGAAGCGTGTCAGGCATATTCTCCTGCTTAATAACTCCCCTAATACTTCTTTATAGCTCTGACGTTCTGTGTCCAAGAACACACACATAAAAAGTAATTTGGAGCAGAAGTGGCATTTTAGGTATTGGATTAATGATGATCATGGCTCTAAGCCTCCAGGACTATAAGGCCATATTGACACATACTCAGAAGGCATGTGAAAGACTAGAGGATGAGCTAAAGCTATCAATAGCTGTGAGCAAATGAGGCCACTGCCCTGCCTTCCTCAAATTTTCCTATTAATTGATCAAGAACAGGTTGATCATTCCTTAAAAAAATAGAAAAAGGCAAAGAAAAAATATTCACAGTCACCTGGGCAAGAACTTAACCCCAAGAACTTGACTCCCTCATTTTTTAATACAAAGATGAGAATAAATATTGATTGAAAAGAATACTATTCCCAGTTTGAAAGAACAGAATTTCCTCTTTTCTCAGGATTATTGAAGAGACTATTTATATACAATAGTAGGTTCTCCATATCCCCTTCAGTCTCTTGTCCTGCCAGACCCATTGAAAAGAAGAAGAGGATGAACAAACCAAAAGGCAGAGGCAGGGGTTGGGGCCATGTCCTCCCACCATGTTCTCATGTGCTCCCCACCGCTCCATCCCAAAGGTATATTCTAGTGTTACTTTGTATGCCTCTGACTAAAGAGGATAGAACAAGTCTCAAATACATAGATTTTGTGGCGTGAATTTTGTGAATCTATTTGAAACTATAGCTGTAGGTCAAATTCTGGCTTGGTCATAGGGGCAACATTTTTTTTAATAAGTCAAAAGAAATTGGCAAGAGGAAGGTCTGAGTAGCTTTTCATGAGTCACCCTACTACTGGCTTAAGCTCTGAGAAAACGCTTCCACTGGATAATGCAATGGGCTTACCCTTACATACATAAAGACTGCGATGAAAGAAAGAACATTTTATTTATTAAAAAAAAAGAAGAGAAAATACTCAGGCAACCAACAGTTACGTTTTCTTTTGCCACTGGCAAACCAGAATAGATTCAATGGTGTGAGCAAGTTCATTCTGGCTCATGAGAGCTTATTGTTAAATTCTGAGGCATTTTGTGAACCATTGGTAGCTTGAAATTGGTCATGTTGGAAGAATTTACACCACAGAAATTGGCAAGTGCTGCAATTCAGAACTCTCTCCACACCCCTACTTCCCCCACCCAAGGTCTGGAAAGCTGATTGTCATTTACCAGCACACCAAAGAGAATAGTCCAGATAACACTCCTTATTAAGAATTTCCAGTGCTCCACAGCTTCTTGGGAAATGTCAAACAGAGATTTTGTGCCAGAATCTATTAGACTTGGAGGGGCCCTTTGGCCTTCTCTGTGCTAGGCCATTTCTTGTGTCCTTTGATCACAATGAAGTGCACATTCCAGACTCTAAGAGAAAGTGATGGTCAAAAGTTTGCATATGTACCATCAAGTATAAAGCCAAAGAACATATGCATATTAACCACACTGCCTCCAGCCCATCATTTATCTGAACCATCCTAAGCCCTGGAGAAAGTGTTGGTTGCTCAATGTTTGGGGCTGGGAGAGACCTTATACACAGCTTGCAGCAAAATTTGTGGAGGGATGACAAAGCTAAAAATATTTCTCTATCTCCCCTCTATCTTTATCTTCTTTCTCTTCCTCTTTCCTTGGGATGGAAATCACAGGCTCGTAGTGAAATACAATTATAACTTGCTTCTGCCTTATTTGAGATGAAAAAGAAGAAGCATTCCCTCCTCTATCTATGAGAGCATACCTATCAAAAAGAGTAAGTAGAGTCCTCAAACATAAGAGTATATTTTGGATATTGCAGTTATGCCCATTTTCCCTCAGGATGAATGTAATAACAATGTTATATGACATTTATTGAGCACTTACACCAGGCATCACTTTAAATCTCTTTGCATGTATTAATGTATACGATATAGGTAAGCAGTAGATAATCACCCTAAATTTCCTTCAAGGAGAACATGAAAATGAAGAGTTGGAATGGAAGCCTGAAAAGAAGGATAAGAACAGATTTTGGAAGGTTTTGGTGTTTTCTGTGATTTTATAGAACCTATTGACAGTTTTGAACCACTGATTAACATGGATTCTAAAATACATATGTCTTAGCTTGCAGAAGCTACATGCCATATTTTGTGGTCCAACTAACTGTTGCAGAACAAAATACCATCAAAGCAAAACCTCAACATACAACAACTAAAATTGGCAATTATAGATTGCAATCTCCCACACAACAAAATTTTACAGCAAAGAATTTGGACAGCCTTTTAGAATCTGATGGAAGACTTTGAATCATAGAATCTGTTCAATACTACCCTTTGCCAATTGTCTACATTAGTGCAAAATTGGTTTAACATTCTGCATTTGATAATCAACTCTGCACTTTCCCAACCCCCTAGGGAAATCAGTGAAATGATTAAGGAGATTGAGACTCAGTGGTGTTAGATGACTCGCCCCAGGTCACAAAGCCTTTGACTGAGAGCTGGTACTTGGACTCCTGTTATTCTCTGGGAGTGCTGCCAGGTTCCAGTGAGAACACTGGCTGTTCTTTGGGCTACAGGTGTGGTAACTTTCGCCAAATCACAGGGCCTCCTGATGCCAGCGTATGAAAGACATGGCCAAAGGGACAGGAGACTCTCCTTTGGAGCTGTGTTGACAGGCAAGCAGCACTATGGCCTCTTTCCATTATAGAAGGACCCATTTAAAGGGCCATCCAACCCAGCTGTAAAGGGACTGCTTTCTGGGATCTCATGAGGAACTAACAAACATAACATTCTCACAAAATGATATTTTGAAAAATCAATAAATTCTGTAATTTGACTTCTACCATACGGCATGGTGCCTAGATGTGTCCCATTCCCAAACCACACTTCTCCTTTCCCCTTTATAGCATTCTTTGACTCACAGTATCTGGTGGTTGGTGGGAGGTGGGGAAGTGGGGAGATGGAGTGCTCTCTGTGTTCAAGGTGTAAGCCAGAGTTGTCTTGAATGGGTTCATGTTATGATTCTATACATTTCCTTGTCCCTTTCTTCCCATAGGTAAGCAGACTCCAAGACAAAGTGAGAGAAAAATGGAGGCCTTTGTTATATCTGAAACTAAAATTTACAAAATGAAGGGTCATGCTTTTGAAAGAAAAATTCTGTTTGCAGGGTAGATGCAGTTATCAGATTTGCTTCAACTCTACTTTAAAATGAATCAGTTGGTATATGTAACATAGCAAGGACACATTGTCACATAGCCAGGAGCTGGGTGCTACTGGTTGTGAGACTGAGGTCTTGAAGATGTCTAAATGGAGAAATTGTTTCTTGCTGTGATGATGATACGGGTATGTTGATAATTATTTCATTCTGTTTAGACTCTATATGTGTATCAATTAGCTTTTGCCACATAACAAACTACCTCTAAACTTAGTGGCCTAAAAATGACAATTTTATTCAGATCACAATTCCTTGGGTTGGCTGGGTGGCTTCGCTGATATTTGCTGGGCTCTTTTATGTGTTTGTGGCCAGTTGGGAGTCGGATGGTCTAGGATGACTTCACTTATGTGCCTGGAGATCAGCAGGCTGGTTGGTTTTGGGGGAACTCAAATGGGGCAACTTGTCTCTGCTCCATGTCTTCTGTCTCAGACTTCTTCATATGATGGCTCAGTTCCAAAGCAGCCAGAGGGCAAGACTCCATGAGCAAGAGCTTTTTAAGCCTCTGTTGCATCGTGTGTACTGATGTCCATTGGTCAAGCCATGTCACGTGGCCAAGCCTAGATTCAAGGGGAAGAAAAATAGACTCTACATCTTGATAAGAGTAGCTTCAAAGTCACATTGCAGAGGGACACGGAAACAGCAATGGAAAGACTTTGTAGCCATGTTTGCAATCCAACGCAGCATACAATGTTGCCATAAGATCAGGCAGATCATCAAGGAACTAGAAAAAGAAAGCTGATCAATAGCTTGCTCTCTCTTCCTCTCATTAAAATAGTTTTCCATCTCTGAGGTCTCAACCTAAAACTGGTGAATATAGTACTATATATAAGGACCATTAAAATATTCAGACTCTTTGCCTCAGGAATTCTACTTCTTGAAATCTCTCCCAAGTAAATAATTCCAAATACAGAAAAACTTGGATGTGTGTTGATATTTCTCAAACTTTATAGGAATGCAAAATGTAAATAATTTAAATGGCCAACAAAAAAGAAGTGGCTAATAGTATATCCACTTGAAGGAATGTTACAAAAAGTGAAATTATGTTTGTATGTATAATAATAAGAAAAAATTCTCCTATTATAATGATAATTTTAAAATGGAATATCAAATAATGGCAGAAAACAAAAAATATACAAAGATACATAAAAGCCTAATGTATGTATCTTAGTATTTTGGGGATAATGGGGATTACGAGTGATTATTTTTTACTTCTATTATTTTCTTTTTTTTCTTCAATAATCATGCTTGCTTTTATAATTATAATAACATTTTTATTAAAAATGTGTAAAAGACAGGAAGAATATAATTCCCTCTGGAATTATTCTTTATTTCTTTACTCTGGAAAAATAACTACCATTGTTAGATACCTGCTCTGGGGTGGTTACACATCAACTGAGTTGTTTTGTTATCTTCTTTGGTTAGGATGTGATTTCTTTCCTTCTGGGTTCCTGACTGCTTTAAACTGTAAAAATCCAAGAATCGTGCTACTGTGTGACCAAGAACTCAAACAAGATGTTCCTTCTTAAGTAAGTTAGCTTTGTTGTCTTTCCCTGTGTGAACTGCCTGTTCATTCCAGAACAAACTAAGCGTTCAAAGTTTTCAGGGAGCTCTGGAAAATGCTATGAAAGGGTAAGGTAAGGGATCTCTGTTCAGTTCCTCTGAGATTGGATTGAATGTTGAATGTTTGGCAAACATTCATGAAGTAGCTGCTTCGGGCCAGGCTTAGCCCTCACACCAGGGCTGTAAAGAAAGATGTCCAGGGGCTAACGCCTAGTCCAAGAGGCATGTGGGCTGACTCCTAGCTCTGAGGCAAGGCAGACAGCGAGCATCATAGGAAGAGATGAGTCTTATTTAAGGATTGGGAGAAATGGAAAACCCTTTTAGAGGGTGAAGTGTGAAACTAACCCCAAGATCAATCCAGTACAAGTGGATGGCCAGATGTGTGGGAGGCTGGGAGAAGAGGTTGAAGCCACAATGGGGAAGGCTTCCAGTTGTAGATTGGGAGTTTGGACTTTATTTATAGGTGATGGAGAACAATTTTTGAGGCAGAGGTGTAAAAAAGTTATGTCTACTCTTCGGAAGTCAACTGGAATAGAGACTGCAAACTGGTGGCCTGCAGGCTGGATGGGGCCAGCGGGAAGGATTGGTTTGGTTCCAAGATACTTTGTCTTTAATAAATTTTTTCATGACAGAGACTTTACATTATAAAAATAATGCAGATTTCAAACTTTTCTTTAAGAAAAAAAATGGAGATCTGTGTGTGCCAGGCCACATTTCTGTAGTTTTCTACAACCTTCGCTCCCCACTTCTGCGCATTTTGTCACTTGCCTCACTGCTGTAGGCTGTCCTGCTGAGGACATCAGCTAGGAGAACTGTGGAGGAGCTACTGCTGTGCTGTTCAATATGGCAGCCATGAATGAGTGTAGCTACTTAAATTTAAATTAAGAATTAAATTAAATTTTAAAAACTCAACTTCTCAGTCACACGAGCCACATTTTTAGTGCTCACTAGTCATATGTGGCTCATGGCTTCCATATTGTACAGTGTAGATATAGAACATTTCCAACAACACAGAAAATTCCATTGGATGGCGTTGGTATTGGGGTGAATTAGGAGGCTGCTGCAGCAGTCCAGGGAGAAACAACAAGGCCCCTTAAATAGGCAGTGGCAGTGGAAATGGAGCGAGACATTTATCCTCTTTAGAATACTAGTTTGGTTGGCTTCTCACTGGTACAATTAGACTTGTCTGCTGTTGAACTCTCATTTTTGTTGAGCGTTTGAAAGTACATTTTTGTTGCTTGTGGGACAACGTTTGACAAGTGTTCAAGGGGTAGGTATTGTGTGTATTGAACAATACCGATAATTTTCACCATCAGTTGGTTTCTTTGAAATGCTTACTCTTTGGTGTCTGAGAAACCTGAAGAGCTAAGTGCTATAGATGTTCATGAAAGCACCAAATGGGAAGCATTTTGAGAGCTTTAGAGGAAAGGTGCTCCAAATATTTGAAGCATTATTATTCTCAAAATCAGTACCAAGATGCTCCTATCTGTGCCCTCCACCTATTAAGACTGTAGGCAGGAGAACTTGCTGGTAATGACAAGAGTAGTTCTGCCAGGTTTATCATCCCAGATCCTGATTCCTCACAGTTTGCTTCTGTGAAACGCAAGGACCAAGAAGACAGAATTCATGCCCACGTGCACGTCGCTCCTTAATACTCATGGATATACCAACACTGGCAGAAGTACAAACTGCTTCTCAGCTTGACCCTGCTCAGTTCCTCCACAGGAATCTCAGTCTGGGCACAGCGTGGTGAGTGAGAGATGGTGCCCTTTAAGTTAGTCAATACAAATAAATGTCGAGAGTTGTGTGCTGGATGATGGATGGACAAAAAGGATGCCTTTGAGAAACACCAAATTCCAAGCTAACAATTAATTACGGTACTTCTAGGGGATTCAAATTCCTCATCCCATCCATTTGGCTCTTGGTAAGGCCAGTAGTATCCTCACATGAACCTTTCCAAGTAAAAATATCCAGATTCACCCACCTTTCTGAGTCTTTTTTGATGGAGAATAATGAACCCCATTCTTTGGCCTAGTGAACCTTCTTTCAGTGGATAAGATAAATGTTATCTTTGCACAAATAATAATTATCATAAAAGCTTGAAAATATTTTATCCTTTTGAAGAAAATAATATTATTTTCCCAACTATTTTGCACACCTTGTTTTCCCTTCATTCCCCTCATAAAAAATTTCTTAGAGACATTGTCTTATAGGTTATTGATTCTCTCTCACTCCTAGGTCCAACAGGAAATGTGACATTTAAAAACTGATCTAAAATGTTTAATAATAAATGTTTTATTAAAGTATAATATGCCTACAGATAAGTGCACAAATGGTAAATGTTCGGCTCAATTAATTATTACAAAGTGATGACATTTGTATATCCAACACCCAGGTCAAGACAGAACATTGTCAGCACTGCAGAAGCCCCCTCCTACCCCATCCCATCACTTTCTGTTCCTCCTTTCTCCCTGAAGATAACTATTATCCAGAATTATAACATCACGATTAGTTTACTTGTTTTATCATTTATCATATGATATATACTCTTTTACGGTTGGCTTTTTTCAGTACACATTATGTGTGTGAGATTCATGCTTATTGCTATGTAGATTATTCATTTTAATTGCTACGTGGTATTTTATTGCATAAATGTCTCATAATTACTTATCCATTTCACTGTTTATGGACTTCTGTGTTGTTACCAGGTTTACACTATTACAAATAATGTTGCTGTTAGCATTCTTGTACATGTTTTTTGGTGCATGTGGAATTGCTGGGTCATAGGGCAAATATATGTTCAATTTTAACGGATACTTGTAATCAGTCTTCCAAAGTGGGGGCACCAGTTTATGCTCTCACCAATTCTAGCTGCTTCATATCCTTCCCAATACTTGGTGGCATCAGTCTTTAACATTTTAACCATTCTAGAGTACATGTAGTGCTATCTCTTTGTGGTTTTGGTTTGTAATCTCTTGCTGATTAAGAGGTTGGGCATGTGTTTACTTTTTCATGTATTTATTGATTTTGGATATACTCCTTAATTAAGTGCCTACTCAAACATTTTGTCCATTTTTCTATTGGGTTTTCTGTCTTTTATTCAATGATTTGTAGGAGCTCTTTTCATAGATTGGATATGAACCCCTTATCAGTTGTATGTGTTGAAAATATCTTCTCCCATTCTGTGATTTCACTTTTCACTTTCTTAATGGTGTCTTTTGGTGAACAAAAGTTCCTAATTTTAATGTAGTCAATTTAATAATTTTTTCCTTATGATTAGTGCTTTTGTATACTCTTAAAACAATCTTAGCTTATACTAAGGTCATGAAGATATTCTTTTATGTGTTTTTGAGAAGTTTTATTCCTTTACTTTTCTCATTTGGATCTAGAATCCATGTGGAACTGATTAATTGATTTTCATACATCATTTTTCACTGTTTCCATGTGGATATGAATACTTTGTCTAAAAGCCTCATTTCTTCCATGTGGATGTTCAGTTGATCCAATCCCATTTAATGAAGAATGCAGCGTTTTCCCACTGCTCTGTAGTGCAAGTTTTGTCATAAATCAGGTGTCCATCTATGCGTGCATCTGTTTCCCACCTCCATTCTGCCCCATTGCTCTGTCTGTTCTTGTTTACTGATTTACTGTAGCTTATGATAATTTTTGATATCTGGGAGAGCAAATCATCCAACTTTATTCCTCTCGTTCTAGATTGTTTTGGCTTTTTGGCCTTTTACATTTGTTTATAATTTTAAAATCAGCTTATGAATTTTGACACATACATAGACAGTTGGTGTATTGTTCGGTATTATATTAAATCTATACATAAATTTAGTGAGAATTTACATCTTTATAATGTTGTCTTACAAACCCATCTATTTGGGTATTCTTTAATTTCTCTCAATAAAATTTCATGCTTTTATAGGTAGAAGCCTCAAACATCTTTTATTAGATTTATTCTGCAGAGTTTCCATCTCAAAGGGAAAGCATTCATCATTTTACCGAGGATGATGTTGGATGGCTTTTAGGTATAGTTTTGCTTTGTTATTAAATATCCTTTATTAAATTAAGGCATGAAGACATGATATTTTGTCGTGTTGGTTTTGACCCTATGTATTTTTACAGGACCTATAATGAGCTATTAAAGTTTCAGCTGTGGCAAGGTTATGAGCACAGACTGTTGCATTCACCTTCTGAGTTTCAACCCATCTCTTACTCCATCCCTGAGCTGGAGGGAGAGAGGAAAAAGATGGCACCGCTATAGAGCCATGGAATGTCTGAAGACTCTAGAAGACTCAGAAGATAGCCCCTGAGAAACCCAGAATTATTTCAAAAATCATTGAGGATGGTCTAGTGTTCTCAATATAAAGGATGAGAGAAAGACCAGAGAGATGTCTTGTGACAGGCTTATACATATAACGATAGCCTGGCACTTTTACACTTTTAACATTCCTAAGCATTTCCTCATCTGTTATTTCATTGTATCTTTATAGCAATCCCACTTTCAATATAGTGCAACTTTACAGAATAAAGGAGATGAATCAATCACCTAATGTCACAGAACTAGAAGAGGATGAGTTGGAGTTAAAATCAGGTCTCCTGGATCCCTGGTCTGGGCTCTCCTGATTGGAACGTAAGAACATATGAAAAATCCAAAACCCAAAAACTATACTAGGTCTCCCAAAGGAGATTGTTATATTACAATATTCAAAATGCAAAAATACAATTTTATAAAAAGTGCCTCTTATAAAAACAGGATTCATCCTCAAAACAAACTGTTGTGGCAGAAGGCAGGCAGGGAACTTCTACTTCAATCTCCCCCCAAGGAAGTAAGTTTATTTTGTCCTTCTTTCTTCTTTCTCATCTGCTTTTCCCTTTGTGACTTGGCTTGGCCAATGAAATGTGGGCAAAAGTGACATGAGTCACTTCCAGATGAAAGCATTTCTCTGCTAGTGTTTGGCTCTCTAGCCCACTCCCCCGTTGTCATGGAGATCATGGGAGCTCAGGTTCCTGTGGAGGTGCTAGAAGGTGGAAGCCAACTTAGAATTCTGAAAATTCCCAGAGTCACCCATACCCACAGCAGGTTTTATGTGAGTGAGAAAGAAACATTTGTTTCTTAAGCCACTGAGATTTATGTGTTTTTGGTTACCCAGTACAACCTAGCCTGTCCTGACTGATACAGCAGACCAAAGAAAGTCTGCTCCTGGCTGGCCCAGCCAAGCCTCAGCTCTACAGTTTCCATTTTCTCTTGCCATGACCCTGGATAAGTCAGGATGCCCCTGGTCTGAAGGCATAGCTATCCTCAATTTGGTTGATGGGGGGAAGGGAGAAAGAGATATGGAGACCATTGTAGCCTTATGTCCAGCCTTGATCTCTAATACCACATTAGCACCATTAAGAGTGCTTTGATCGCACCTAGGTTCTTTTGTCTGTTTCCAGAATGGCTTAGATTTTTGCTACTCAAACGGTGATCCATGAACCATCAGCATCAGCATCACCTGAGTGCTTGTTGGAAATGCAGAATCTCAAGTCCCACCCCAGACCTTCTGCATCATAATCCACATTTTAAAAGCAACCCCAAGTGATTGGTATGGACATTGCAGTTTGAGAAGCACTGGCTTACACTTGGCGGTGAGGAGAGGGGAAAGATTTGGTTTTCCACAGCGCCCACGGTGGATGACTGTCTGACCACCCTGCCTGGGACCTCTTGACCCACCGTTCGCTCTGTTGGATCCTGCACAGATTCCTGCTGCAGCTCCTCTACTAAGAAGTGAACCTCGAGGTTTCTGGCCTCTGATCATTCTAGTCCTCTTTGCATCACGTCAGAAGTCAGAAGTGGGCCTAATCATAAGGACTGAGTATTCAGTCCAGTTCTCCTTCCTTCAGGTGTTGTCACCTGCCACGTACGTGGGAAAGGCAACCTGGAGGTTTGCTCCTGCTCCCTGTCCCCATCTCCTGCTCTTGCCCTTGCTCAGGCCTCGTGTAAACAGACAGAGTTGGCAAATGCCCGGGCTGTTGCTACTCCCTCCTAATCTGCCTTTCCATTTCCTTCCTGGCCGCAGTCCCTGCTTCTGCCCTTCGTCTACTATTGCTACAGAAGGGTGCCAGGGACAAGGCAAAACTGCTCCCTGGCCCTGCTCCCAAATGGCAGGGAGCCAAAAGCTGAGTCAGGAAGTGTGCTAAGCTGAAATCAGGGCTGATGCGGCTTGCAGCCCAGGCTGTGTCTGCTGGGGTGAGGTTATCGGATGACAAGGCACAGGCTTGTCTTTGCTGCTCCAGTGCGCTGCCCTGGGCTGGCCTTGCTCTTGGCATCTCCTTCCCCATTTTCCTCATGCTGTTGGCAATCTGATGCTGGGGGTTTGCCAACAGGAGGACACTGTGCTGCTTGGAGCTGCGTCCTCCTTGCTGTTTGTGAAAGCAGTTCTTCACGGGAGCATGGCCTGATGCCTTCCACAAAGAATGACTTTCATCAAGGCTGTGACATGGGGCTTCACAGTGGGGGCTGCTGGACCGAGGGCAGGAGGGAGGGTTGGGGATCTGGCTACAGTGGCAGATGGAATCTGGCCCAGGGTGGATGTCGAGTGCCTTCTTCAATATGCCTTTTCCCTTTTAATCCCCTCTTTAGCAGAGCTGATCAATTAGAGCTGTAATTATTTTAATCTTCTTCTTTGCTGTCCCTGTCTGACTGCCTGCCACTGCCCATCGACCCTTTCTGTTAACAATGTACTCAGGTGGCAGCTCTGCAGAGCTCCTTTCAGGCAGCCTATCTTCGTAACAGGCCAAAGGATGCAAAATTGCCCAGTCAGGGACCATCACCTTCCCTTGCTGTGCGACCTTTGACAAAGCTTTCCCCTCTCTCTTTCCTTTGCAAAGTGAGTCAGCTCCATGGGTGGATGAGAGAAGCAAGATATCAAAATAATATCTAAACAGCATTTATATCATCCATTTCAGCATCACCGTGGTTTTAAGAACATTTTGGTATCAGAAAGATCTAGTTCTTCTTCCTGTGCATGGATCTTCTCATCTCTGTGTCTCTGAGCCCTCATCTGTTAAATGGGTATTGTAATAACTTCTCAGAGAGTTGTCAGGACTGGGCAAGGTGAGGCATATGTAGCTCAGAGTGCAAGGCTGGACCCCAATGATGGCTGGATAAGAGTGAGCTATTTTGTATCATTAGTTATGTCCAGCTCTTCCTTGCGACTGAGGGAAACAGGAGTTTGGAGAAAGGAGTCAAAACGGTAATCCTGGATTTGTGATCTGTCATTATGGGTAAACAGAGCCCCTCCCTGTCCCATCATGGGTGGTAAAATGAGGAAAATAATGCAAAGTTGATGGCTTTGGAATGTTTGAATAAAACATTTTTTTTTTTTTCCTGTGAACTCTAGTGAAGTGAAGGAGGCAGATAGTCTATGGCTCATAAGACAAAGACTTTCACGTTCCAATGGGTCCTGGGCCAGATAAGCATCAGTTCGTTTGGATCTTATGAGCTTGGTGGGTGTGGATTATTCTGGGGGCAGATTCTAGGCTCCAGCCTGTGAGTAACACAAACCATTGCTGGCTACTTTCTCCACCTCACCTCCTATACCCCTCTTAGTCAAGTATTCCATTTTGTTCAACTCAACATAACAATCATGGAAATGAGTTAGGGGCTTGAAATACAAAGATAATTGAGACATGGTTTCTGCTCTTAAAGGTCTCACATTAAGGGGCAGGAACAGGCAGAGAAGCATAACTGGAAATTATAGTGGCAAGTATTAGGCAGATGTAAACACTGATTCTATAGGAGAACATGTGAAGGGGTCACCAACCTAGCAACGGAGGGTATATGGGGGAGGGATGTTCAGGGAAGATATCACAGAGGAGGCAACACTTCTGAGATGATTTCTTTTCTGGGTAATCTTTAGATGTAATCAAGATAATTTTTAGTGCAATCAAGTGTATTAATTAGCTTTTGCTGCCTAACAAACAATCCAAACATTAGTGGCTCCAAACAATAATTTATTTAGTTCACAATTCTGGAGGTCAGGTGGGTAGTTATTCTGTCTTGGCCAGCTTGGCTGATCTCTGCTGGGCTTGCACATCTGTAGTCACTGGGCAAGTTGGCTGGTTGGATGATCTAGAATGGCCTCTGTCACAGCTGGTGTGCATTGGTTCTCTTCCACATGGCTTCTTGTTCTCAAGCTGCTTGGGCTCATTTACATGGTGGTTTCATCAAGAAAGCAAGCCCCAGTGCTCAAGTGCTATTCAAGTCTCTGCCTCATCCTGGTTTCTAGTGTCCCATTAGCCAAAACAAGTCACAAGGCCAACCCAGATTCAAGAGATGCTAAAATAGACTCCACCTCTTGATGGAAGGGGAGGAGTTTTTGGCCATTTTTTCAATCTATCATATTGTTTATATTCAGGGCACAGAGCACAAAAGGGGACAGAGATATATGAAATATGGAGCACAGAGAGCTTCATGCCAAAGAAACACATAATCATCTAAATGATATGATCTATTTCCCAACTAGGTGTCAAGTGTCCAACATTCCATCTTTGGAATGCTCTGTTAAGCATTGCCTATCCCAGTTGTCCTCTTTTGGAATGAATATACCCTTGGGAGGTGGTGACATATTCAAGTGTAATTAATCACTTTGTTTGAGCTGTCCTCTAGGGCAGGAATAACTTAATAGCAATGAAAACCATGATAGCAACTTCATTGGAGAATTGGTGGAAGTGGATGGAACATGGGAGAAGGGGGATAGAAAAGCAAAGGGGGAGACCCAAGCTTGATTTTAGCTACATCCCAATTTTGCCTGAAGTTGGACCTGCATTTGGGTGTTCAGAGGCAAGACCCATTACAAAGTCATTTGAAGAACTTACCTCACAGAGCTTAGAAGCCAGGTGTCAGGAAAGGATGTCAGCAGTGTGCCGTGGTGCCTCAGTGACAGCCTGATAAACGATCTCCTTCCTCATCCTTCCACTAGCCCAGCTACTGACTGAGCAGCTGGTGCATCTGGCCTGCTGTGGGCCTTGCCTCAGTTACTGCTCCTGGACAAGAGTCCAACTTTCAGGGGGTCATTTGGAGGGAAGCCAAGAGCTTAAAGTGGTAGTTCTCAAACTTTAGCAAACCTTAGATTTACCTGGAGAGTTTGTTAGACAGATTGCTGGGCCCCACCCCCAGGATTTCTGATTCTATAGGTCTGGGATGGGGCTGAAGCATTTGGATTTCTAACAAGTTGCCATGGGATGCTAGATGGTGATGCTGACGCTGCTGGTTCTGACCTAAGGGTGTGAATACCTTACAATTCTACGTGGGGTTCCCCTTATTGCAGAGGTTCTCAACCTTGGCTATACCTGGGACGATTTTAAAAACATTAATGCTCAGGCTTCACCTGCAGAAAGTCTGATTTAATTTGTCTGGGTGGACTCTGGTATTTAGAGTTTTAAAAAGATCCCTGGGTGATTCTAATACACAACCAGGGCTGAGAACCAATGTCTTATTGTAACGCTTCTCAAAGATTGGTCCCCAGCCCTGCAGCAGCAGAAGCAGCACCTGGGAACTTGTTAGAAATGCGAATTCACAGGCCCTACCCTAGACCTACTGAATCAGAAACTCTGGGGATGAGGCCCAGCAATCCATGTTTTAACGAGTCCTCCAGGTGAATCTGATGCACACTGAAGTTTGATTTACCAGCATTTTCAAAAGAAATGGGGTCTGTGAGAACCATCTTAGGAAAGCTCCAATACCCCTGTTCTTTGCAAGGTGAGCTCTGGAGAGGTGAGATGCAGTTTGCAAGTATGGAGTTCCGGATGTTCCATCAAAAATCTTTGAAATAAAATCTTAGATAGAGACATGGGGTATACACAGACCTAAGGAGATTTCTTAGGCTAGAGAGGAGGAAGGACTTTGCATACCCATCTTACTCTGACCTCCAAGGCAGCCCCTGTGGTCCCTTCCCTCTACCGCTCAGTGTGGAGGAGGTACTGGGAAATTCAGTCCTAGTTCTGGCACTAAGTTAATTGTGTGACCTCTCTGTGTCTTTGTTTCCTCGTCCTGAGTGTGACATGATTTGCATCAACTAAACCATCTACCTTACAGTTCTAAGTAGGTCAAATATTTCACAGGTATGGTTTCATAGTGTTTTATGATCATTGTTCAGTAGGAAGAATATTAATGATGGGCTTGTTCTTGTCTCACATACATGCAACTTGCATGACTACTTTCCTCAGCTTGGGAAAAAACAAAGTTATAAGTCATATTCCTTTGATGACCCCAGATGCCAAGGAATATAGGAATTCCTCACTGGGCCTCCACATCCCAAGTTGTCTGACATGTACTAGGATTTACTTCTATGGAACTAAAGCATCAGACCTGCTTCCAGATGCTGCTCAGAGAGAGGCCTGGAGAATGATCAGCGGGCACTGTGGCTCCTTCTGCCTCTTCTACTGCACAGGTGGATCTGTGCAGCCCAGGGGGCAATCTTTCCTGCCTGGTGTTGCTCTTGCTCATCTTAACAGGTTCTAGAATTGCCTTCTTCTTGGGCTCCAAACACACTGTACTTTCACAGACACACACACACACACACACACACACACTCCACACTCAACCTGATCCTCAAGCTACAAGGTTGCAGAGTCTAGAGGGGCTTTCAGCCTTGGCTGTGAGCCAGAGCCAACCCTCCCCATGAATCTGGAAAGCAGGTACACTCACTCAGGTGCCTTCTAGATGTTGGCAGGACACATAAATGAGAGAAGCAAGTCTAGAAACTACAGCAGAAGCTATACCTGGTTCCCACTTTACTAGATACCCATTGGCGAAGTCTAGTCTATTCTCTTGGCATGTATAAGAACAAGGCTCAGAACTCTAGAACTTCCATGGGGTCTAAGGAACAGGAAGACTCTCTTTCCAATGATATTGTCATTACTGGATGTCAGTTTCTTGGAACACTCTCATTAGAGCCAGATAAATGGAATGAAAAACACCTTAGGGAAAAGTGTTTGCACTAAAGTTTTAAGCCAGTGGTTTGCAAAGGGTGGTAATTGGGTCAGAAGCATCAGCATTGCCTGAGAACTTGATAGAACTGGGGCCTCACCTTGCACTTGTGAATCAGAAACTCTTGGATGTGCAGCCCTGCAATTTGGGTTTTACCAAGCCTGCTAGACAAGTCTGAGGCATGCTACATTTGAGAACCATTGCTTTAAGCCAGTGGATTTCAACCTTGGCTACACATTAGAATCACCTGGGGAGACTTAAAGACTCTTCATGCCTAAGACATACCCCAGACCAATTAAATCAAAATCTCTGGGAGTGAGACCCAGGCATCAGGATTTTTTAAAACTCCCTAGATGATTCCAGTGTGAGTCAAGGTAGAGAGCCATTGTTTTAAAACCACTGCAAATAACCAAATTAAATAGACTGCACAAGTGGTCTTTTCCATTGCGACTGTTACTGATGGCTGAAAATAAAGACCATAAAAAACAAAACTGACCTAAAAACTCTTCAAAAACGGACAGAGTCTCATAGGCAAGGTAAAGCAGGGAATTGGGCATTAACTCATAAATTCTATCACCATAGACGGTCCCACTGATACCTTAGACTGTTTTCCCCTTTATTCTCCTTCAATTTCTTGATATGAGAGAATCACTTACTGGTGCAAGACAGAGAAAAAGGACAGGATCTCATGAGGATCAAATGCCAGGAGAGACGTGATGTGAATCTGTTTTAATATAGAGGCTTAGTCCAAGATGAGATTTTGTTTTTTTAGGAGCTAAAATCAGAAAAGGCAGTTCTTACTCATAAATGCCTTTGCCTATTAAAGTCCCTCAGTCTGTTTAGCATCATTGAATTTAATCAAAAGCTTATAAAACAGCCCCGCCCCTTCAGCTTTTATTACATTGCTCAGTGAGATCATCCTGCTGGTTTCTTCCAGCTGCTTTCTCTCTCTGGGGCTCCAAGGATGAAGCAATGAGTCTGACCCTCTGACACTGTCAGGCTCAACTTGAGCAATGCTCTGTCTCTATAGTGGCTCTGTCCTTAAGAGATGTGCAGGGTGATTTAACTTCAAGTTAGAAAATAAAGCCTTCTGATTTGGATGGCTGCCCCGATGGGCAATTCACCTGTGTGATTGATTTCACGAATCTGTTCCATTGCCTCTTGGTATTGTGAGCCTGGAAGCAGCAGAAGGGATTGGAGGGGGGTGGGAGAAGGGAAACAGGAGGGAGAGGGAGAGGAAGGGGGAGAGAGAAGAAGAGAGGCAGGAAGGCTCAAGTCTCGGAGGCAGCTGTCTGCATGCAGGACAAGCAGGTGGCTTCTAGTCTAACTTTGAGAACTGCCTTTAATGAGAGTAGCAATCTCCCTTAATTGTCTCAGCAGTGTGCACCCTGACGTCAGCTGTCCCTTCCTCTGTTCTCGCTGTCCACAGTGCTGTTTCTATGTTCTCTGTGCTTGAGTACAGATCTCGTTACACTTTTGAATTTCCCTAACAATCTACTCTCACAAAAGCAGCAGTGGCCTAATAGATTTTGCTATCAGAATGGAGTGGGAAGGGGTTTCTGTTGCATACTCTGAGGCGAATGACTTAAAATCCTTGTGGAAGTTTCTGTTCTCCAAGGTTTCTCTTTAGCTACATCATCATAGGGTTGCGTTTTTGATCTGTTCTCTTCCCTAAGATTTTCAAAATTTTCTCATCTCTAATGGATTTTCCCAGGAGTGCGGAGGGAAGATGAGAAAAGGAAGTATGAGAAAGGAAAATGAGCTCTGTAGCATGCCCACTCACACCCACCCCTTTGCTCCTCATGTTTTCTCCTTTGGTCCCTTTGTCACTGATATTCTTCACTTTGACTGCCAATCAAAGGCTCTTGACAACTGACATTGACTTTGTTTCACAGCTGAATTTGGTAGACACCATTCTCTCTCTGGAAGAGACTCCTACCTGACCTTTGCTTTGGGTCACTCCTCAGCTGGTAGAGGGCATTTACTCACCAAAGTCTTGCCCGATGTAGAGCCTAAATCCTTGTGGTTGCAGTTGAAGTGCTTCCTCCTTTGTTTTGTCCTTGGGGTGGGGAGAACACCCACCTTCATGACAGCTCATCTTTCCAGATTGACAAAAGGAGGCTCTCATTTGTATTTGAAGAAGCTGGCTCTCATCAGTCTTACCTGAGATGAAGAATAGCTAGAGATCCTGGGATCATGTGGAAGAGATGGCTTCTCAGTTCTTGTGACATTTGTCACCTTCTCAAGGGTACTCAGTGAATATCTCCAAGTTGTGTTGACCGAAACTACATGCCATCAAGGAAGAAAGACCAAAATTAGACCGTGTGGGATGATGTCTTTAAATGCTGCCTCTTGACCTTGCATTTTGGGCTAAGGGTATAAGAATATAAGGGTATAAGAATACAGCTTAGCCTGTATGAATGCCAAAAAAAAAAAAAAATTGACTTAAAAAATAATGCTGAAGAACAAGAGTGGAACATAAGCCCAAGTTTTGAAATGCATAATTTCCACATAAGCCAGAAACATGATTCTTTTCTCCTTCAGCTGGGATAAATAGGAAAGCTGTTGCAACCTAAGAGGAGAGGACAATTTTTTTAAGACTTCATAGCCAATAGGAAAAAACACAAACTAGCAAACTCTACGTTGGTTTTGAGAGAAGAAGACAAATGTGAAGGACATTTCCCCCCACAGCCTGGACTGCTTACACAGGCTGTTCAAATCAATCTTTTGTAAACATGTGCCTTGCATCCCATTCATAATGATCTGATTCCTTTCTCATTTCTTCTGTTCGTTCTGCTTCTCTACATGCCGAATTGCTTTTCTGCAGATTAGAACTATAGCTTGATTTTTAAAAATTGGCTTTAAATCTTGTAATCAGAGCTTTCTTTTCAAGCAAATAAGTACAAAAAGGGATTTGGCTTAAAATACGTGTCAAGCCGGCCCGCATGAAGTGTCTGCTTACTGAATGAGGTTGGCTCCAACATTTAGCAACGGAGCATGTGTACCTTCAAAGACTGGGGAGGCCAAGGCAAGGCTGGGTTATCCAGTGCCCCCTGATTTCCTCCATGTTCCCTCAACTGGAGACACTCCAGACTAAGCCAGTACGTGGGGAATTAGAAAGCAAATCTAGGCATCATGGGGAGATGTGCATCTTCTGGGGCATTGCAGAAGATTTTGCATCTTCTGCATTGGGGCATTTTCCCAGGCGTTGCAGCCAACTCTTTGCTGGTGGCCAGAGTGAGCCCAGAGAGGTGACTAATGGAGGAGGAGGAGCTGGGCTTTGCCAGCATGATTGGGAAAGAACGGAGCCTCTGTTCTGCAATCTGCACGTGAACCTCTCCTACCACTTAGGGAAGCGTCTACCCAAATACAGTATATCACTGTTCTCAAACTCTTTGATCTCTGCACCTTTTACATTCTTAAAAATTATTGCAGACCCTAGAGAGCTTTTGTTCGTATGGATTAAACTTACCAATATTTACCATATCAGAACACAAAATTGAAAAAAATTAAATATTATACTTATTTATTAATTCACTTAGAAATAACGATAATAAACCTATAACATGTCAACATAAAAAACATATTTTATTAAAATAACCTATATTTACTAAACAAGAAAATTAGTGAAAAGAGCAGCATTGCTTTACATTTTTGCAAATCTCCTTAATATCTGGCCTAATAGAAGACAACCAGCTGGATTCTCATATCTAATTTTGCCTTCAACCCATCGTGGCATCACTAATTTCATAGCCTCTGGGAAACTCTGCTGTACCCTCCTGAGACCAATGAGAGTGAAAAGGCAAATAACATTTTAGGAATATTATGAAAATAATTTTGACTTTGTGAACATGTAAGTGTCACGGAGGCCCCAGAGGTCTCTGGACCACTCTCTGAGAACCATGATGGGAAATAAACACAGGTGGTTCAAGGGTGATTTTATATGGTATACAGATACTCATTTTTTGCTGTTTTTTTTATGTTTATGTATACTAATGGGTATGTTCTACTTTTGGCAAGTGATATGATTTTTATTTATACTTAATGGTAAAAAGTTACTTCTAAACATAAATTTATTTAGTTTTTTAAAAGTTATTACTATATAATTTTGTTTATATTAGAGTTTTAGAATAGACAATGGTAGAAAAAATATCAGGAGAGTAGTTGTCTTGGGGTGGGGTTGCGGATTGACATGAAGGGAGTTTCTGAGGTGACAGTAATGTTCTATATCTTAATAGAGGTTTGGGTCAAAACTCATCAAATACTACACTTAAGATTTTTGCATTTCATTTTATGTATATTTTACAAAACACATCATAAAAGGTATTTAACTCTAGTCAATGATATGCATGCTGAAGTAGTGAGGGAGAAGTATGCTGATGTCTGCAACTTACTTATAAGTGCATCAAAAATAAGGTGAATTGATGGAAAGATAGAGGAATAGGGTAAAGCAAACATAACATGTTGCTGGTGGAATCTAGGTTGTAAGTATATAGATATTTTCTGTAAAATTCTTTCAACTTTTTCTTATTATGAAAATTTTCATAATAAGATATCAGGGGAAAATGAGTAGAAGTGGAGAAAAATACGAAATAAAGTAATAGTGGTGGTACCTGGATGGGACAAGCATTGTGATACTTGAGTGACTGTAGGTGGGGAAGCAATGACGAAATAGCAAGCGGAGGAGCTTCTCCTGTCTCCACTTCCCCATGTCTGATTAAATGGTCCAGCGAGTCAGTGGATATCAGGGGCTTAGCAGGTGGCAGGGTCTGTGGTAGAAATTGCAGCAACAAAACACGTGAATACAACATGGGTCCTTTCCTCACAAAGCTCACAATTGAGTTGGACAGAGAAGCAACCAGAAAAATAACTACCTTATTGGGAGCATTTATCCAATCTTTATAACATCTCTTTAAGGTGGGTTTTATCACTCCTGAATAATAGATGGAGAAACTGAGGCTCAGAACAGCTTATAAGTAATGACCACACAGTCAGTGAAAGATGGAGCTAGACTTAAACCCATGACTGCATGGTTCCTGTATGTAACTAACTACTTAATGAACTAGCTAATTATCATATAAGGCAGCATTAAATAGAGGCTAAATAGTGGTAGAAGGGAGTTGGTATAGAATATAAGTGCAGAGGGAAGGGAAATTGATTCTTTCATTAAGGAAGTCTTACAGGAGCAGAGCCTTGAAGAATCAGTGTCCTTTTAATAAAGAGAAACAGAGATGTGGCGAAAGGCTGCCTGGAACAGCTTGAGTTAAGGCAGATATTAAGCATGAGGACACTGAAGAGGAACTACCTGGTAGGAACCTCAGCTTCACGCCTTGCCAGCTGTGTGACCTTTGGAACATGTTTAGTTTCCTCATCTGTAAATGTTGATCATAACAATAAGACTTCAAATGGCTTATAAGAATTGAATGAAGAGATTCATGAAAAGAATTTAGTTCAATGCTTTTGAAGGGCTCAATGAATATCAGCTGTTATTATTTCAGCCACAGGCAAGAAAGGGCGTGTCATGTTGTGATGTTTTTTCCCTGTTACATTAATTTTAGCCCAAATGTATGGAACACTTTAGTGCATGGTAGAAGAACACGCAGAGCCGCTTGCCCGGAGTCCTGCAGGAGATGCCTTGATCAGGAGCCTCAAGGAGGTGCTGGAGGGTGTAGCTTTTGTCTTTATGTTCCCACCTCTGAGGTGGCTAGCACAATGATGGTATTAAGTAAAGAGAAGATTAAAAATATTTATCGAGTTGTATTTTGAATTCCAATCTCATCCATCAGCCTGTGGTCAAACTCTTGGTGGCAAGAGTTATTTCCATGCTCTCTTTATCCCTATTCACAGTTCTCCTGCTGGTCCTCTTCTTAGAAGGCCCTGCTCCATGCCCCATGAGATGCCTAATGCTTTTCTATATCTCCACCCTGTAGTGAATCAACTGAATTGTCCTAGTCACAAATTTGTCCTTTCTCAAAGCTAGCCACCTTTTATGTCCAAATGACCCCTCTTGCCTTCCTCCTCACTCCTGCCACTCCTCCACCCCATCTCTCAACACTGAGATGAGACTGGGTAGGAGGATAGGTGTGAAAGAGTTGGGGCTGGTGTCTCAGGGCTGGTGGCTGGAGTGGGGCTCACTGAAAGGAATGATGGATGGAGAAGACCAAGAAAACAGCTGGAATATCCAGCTGGCTGCTGGAGCCAGATGTTAAGTCAGGGTCTGAAACCAGAATCCAGGCACCTGAGAAATAAAGGCAGATGCATCTGTAATAAATGGGGGCAACAGAATGTTAGGGCAGAGTTTGGAGGTCATTAAGTCTATTCACTCTTCCTAAACATTTAGTGAACTGTGGTCATGATGGGCACTACACTGTGGAAAGACTGAGCAGCAGACAGCCAACATCTCTGTTCTCATGGAGATTAGGTCCTAGTGGAGGGAACAGGATGCATAATACACAAGGAAAACAATGTTCAAGTAATTATCACAGAGTGACAAGAGTTAGGAAGGAAAGGGAGAGGTGCTTAAGAGTGACTTCAGGGAAGAATGGGCATTAGATGTGGTCAGAGGAGCTGAAATCTGAAGAATTGGAAGGAACCAGCCACATTAAAATGGCGAAAAGCAGCTGCCAGAGGGCACTGCAAGAGCACAGATCTGGAAAAAGAGACAAAACTGGCATTTTCTTTTTTTCAATTTATTTAAACTAAAAAAACAAAAAAATCCCAAAACAGTTCACCCATTTTTCCCACTCCCACCCCTGCCTCTGGCAACCACCAATTTGTTCTCTGTATCTATGAGCTTGGTTTTTTGTTTTATTTATTTTTTTAGATTCCACGTATAAGAGAGATTATATGGTATTTGTCTTTCTCTGTCTGACTGAGTTCAGTTAGCATAACGCCCTTGAGGCCCATTCATGTTATTGCAAATGACAAGATTACATTCTTTTTTTGGCTGAATAATATTCCGTTGTATATACATATACCACAATTATTTTTTATCCATTTATCCTTCAATGGACACTTAGATTGTTTCCATGTCTTGGCTATTGTAAATAATGCTGCATCAAACATGGGGGTGCATATATATTTTTTGAGTTAGTGTTTTTGTTTTCCTCGGGTAAATATCCAGAAGTGGAATTGCTGCATCATATGGTAGTTCTCTTCTTAATTTTTTGAGGAACCTCCATACTGTTTTCCATAGTAGCCGCACCAATATACATTCCCACCAACAGTTCACAAATGTTCCCTTTCTCCACATCCTCTCCAACACTTGCTATTTCTTGTCTTTTTGATAACAGCCATTCTAACAAGTGTGAGGTGATATCTCATTGTGGTTTTGATTTGCATTTCCCTGGTGATTAATGACGTTCAGCATTTTTTCACATACCTGTTGGCCGTCTGTCTGTCTTCTTTGAAAAAAATGTCTATTCAGATCTTCTGCCCATTTTTAATTGGATTATTTTTTTTTTTTTGCTATTGAGTTGTATGAGTTCTTTATATATTTTAGATATTAGCTCCTTATCAGATATGTCATTTGCAAATATTTTCTCCCATTCAGTAGGTTGGCTTTTCATTTTGTTGATGGTTTCCTTTGCCATGCAGAAGTGTTTTAGTTTGATGTCATCCCACTTGTTTATTTTTATTTTTGTTGCCTTTGCTTTTTGTGTCAGACCTGAAAAATCATCACCAAGACCTATGCGAAGGAGCTCACCACCTATATTTTCTTCTAGGAGTTTTATAGTTTCAGGTCTTACATACAAATCTTTAATCCATTTTGAGTTAATTTTTGTGTATGGTATAAGATAGTGGTTGAATTTCATTCTTTTGCATGTGGTTGTTCAGTTTTCCCAACAGTATTTATTGAAGAGACTATTGTTTCCCCATTGTATATTCTTGGCTCCTTTATCGTAGATTAATTGACCATATATGTGTGGGTTTATTTCTCTCTATTCTATTCCACTGATGTGTGTGTCTGTTTTTATGCTGATAACATACTGTTTTAATTACTATAGCTTTGAAATATAGTTTGAAATCAGGAAGTATGATGCCTCCAGCTTTGTTCTTCTTTCTCAAGATTGCTTTGGCTATTTGGGGTCTTTTATGGTTCCATACAAATTTTAGGATTGTTTGTTCTATTTAGGTGAAAAATGCCATTGGAATTTTGATAGGGATTGCATTGAATCTGTAAAAATTGCTTTGGGTAGTATGAACATTTTAACACTATTAATTCTTCCAGTCCATGAGCACAAAATATCTTTCAATTTATTTGTGTCTTCTTCAATTTCTTTCATTAATGTCTTGTAGTTTTCAATATATAGGTCCTTCACTTCCTTAGTTAAGTTTATTGCTAGGTATTTCATTCATTTTGATGCAATTGTAAGTGGGATTGTTTTCTTAATATCTTTTTTTTTTTTTTTTGGTGAGCAAGATTGGCCGTGAGCTAACATCCGTGCCAATCTTCCTCTATTTTGTATGTGGGACACTGCCACAGCATGGCTTGATGAGTGGTGTATAAGTCTGTGCCTGGGATCTGAACCCATGAACCCCAGGCTGCTGAAGCGGAGCACGTGAACTTAACCACTACACTACAGGGCTGGCCCCTTTAATTTCATTTTTTAACTGGTATTTTCAAGGAAGATAAAGAAGGAATAGTAGATATATATATGTCATTTGTTAGCTGCTCTGCTTTGAGCCCATTTCCTAATTTTGAGGGGAATCTCCCATTGACAAGAGGCAGAGCCCACTTTTCACTAAGAAAGAAAAAAAATTGGGGTGATACTTGGTCTCTCGTCATCCTAGCAGCCAGTGCTGAGCACACAGCATAGGGCCACAGCCAAGTGGATGCTCCTGATGAGACTCCACTCATTCCTTTGAGCAAGTCCCACTCCAGTCACCAGCCCTGAGACAGCAGCCCAGTTCTTTCACACTTATCTTCCTACTCAGTCTCATCTCAGTGTTGAGAGATGGCAGGGGGGTGGGGGATGAGAAAGAGGGCAAGAGAGGTCATTTGGATATAAAAGGTGACCAACTTTGAGAAAGGACGCATTTGAGAGTAGGACAATTCAGTTGATTCACTAGGGAATAGAGTCCTGATGGGACTTTGAGCCTTGAGTAAGTTATTCAAAGGGGAAGGGTCAGGAAGATTAGGACCTGCCTAGTCTGCAGTTAGTGAACACAACCTGTAGCTGGTGATGAACACTATCACTTTGGAAACTTCTGCCTTTAACAAACAGGAGTAGGAATGCCAGACATCTGCAGCTGGGCCAGGAAGGGACAACAAGTTTTCTCCCTCAAGTCAGACTTTGCAGGGAAAGGCTGCATCCCATTATACACAAGACCTGCTCTCACTAAGCCATCTCTTGTCTTAAGACTGGTCCAAGATAGTGACCTTCACCACTGAAACCACTTGGTCAAGAGCCTCATCATACCTGCCTTTCCCCTCTACATGACTGGGTCATGCTGTGGTTTAATGTTGGTGTATTGAGTTTCTTTGGTTGCACATTGCAGCAAGTGTAGGGTAGAGTAAAGCCTATGTATGTTTGCTGCAATAAAGGGCATCTTGTTACAATCACAATTCTGCTTGCTTTTTGTCTATTGCTTTTTAAAATTGCTATCTTATAGGTAACTCAGGAGTGCCAGTATTTGGTGCTAATGTTGAGGCTTAGTTCCCATGCTTATGGACTGGCAATCCTTCCATTAGAAGATATAACAATCTCTCTGGCAATTCATTCTTTTGGTGCCTATAGTTTCACTCATTGGGTTTTTAAGATATAATATTTGCATATGTATAAATAAATCATTTATAAAATATTATAAATCAATAAATGTAAATAGAGAATAATATGCTCCCTCCAAAGAAGATCTATAGATAGTAAATAAGCATATGAAAAGATGCTCCACATCATATGTCATTAAGGAATTGCAAATTAAACCTACAATGAGATACCACCACACACCTATTAGAATGGCCGAATCCAGAACACTGACAACATTAAATGCTGGTGAGGACGTGGAGCAACAGAAACTCTCATTCATTGCTGGGGGTATGCAAAATGATACAGCCACTTTGGAAGACAGGTTGACAGTTTCTTACAAAACTAAACGTACTCTTACTAGTCAATCCAACAATCATGCTCTGTGGTATTTACACAAGAGCTGGGTATCAGCTGGTATGTTGTGTGGGCATAAGTGAAAACATATGCCCACACAAAAACCTGCACACAGATGTTTATAGGAGCTTTATTCACAATTGCCAAAATGTGGAATCAACTAAGATGTCCTTCAGTAGGTGAATGGATAAATAAACTGGTACATCCAGACAATGGGATATTATTCAGTACTAAAAAGAAATGAGCAGTCAAGCCATGAAAAAACATGGAGGAAACTTAAATGTATATTACTAAGTGAAAGAAGCTAATCTAAAAAGACTACATACTGTATGATTCCAATCATATGACATTTTGGAAAAGGCAAAACTATGGAGATAGTGAAAAAGATCAGTGGTTGCCAAGGGCTGAGAGGTAAGGGGGAGAGGCACAAACAGGCAGAGCACAGAGGATTTTTAGGGCAGTGAAACTATTCTGTCTGATACTGTCACGGTGATACATGTCATCATACATTTGTCCAAACCCATAGAATATACAACAGCGAGGATGAACCCTAATGTAAGCTATGGGCTCTGTGTGATAGTATTGTGTCAATGTAGGTTGTAACAAATGCATCACTCTGGTGTGAGTTCTTGATAGTAGGGGAGGGAAAAAAAAAAACTATAAAAGCTCTATAAAATTAACCTTTCTAAAGAATAAAAGCTCTATGTAACACTAAAAAATGCTGAAAATAAAAAAAACAATAAATATAAGTAAAAAATAACAGTAAAAAATGCTATTGTGCTGCCATTTTAGGTTTTTGGATTGCGAAACATCCCCCAAAATATCTGATGTCTGGTTGTCATGAGAACAGATCAAGAGCCTCAGAACAAGCCCCGGGGACCCCAGGGTTTAGAGGGGTGCTTGAGCAGACCATCTGCAGGGATGTCACTTGATCCCACCCTGGTCAGCAAGCAGGCCAACAACCGTTTAACTTTAGGAGTTGAGGTACAAGGAAATCTCTCTCCCTGCAGAGGCCTTGTACTTTGCTTTTGAATTTGGAAGGCCATGACTACCGTTGTAATAAAACAGCAGCACAGGAAGAGATAGACGATATCATTTCAAATTGCAACCACATTTAGTGTATTTAAGGAAAACTGCCCTCCACACTCGACCTTATCCTTGCAATTCTTATCAACGCCAGAAACCTGGCTCATTAATTAAAGCGGCCCTTGGACTGAGCTGCATCCAAAATGACGATTGGCCCGAGAAAAACAAAAGAAGGCCTGGTGAGGAGGAAGACTGCTTGGAAGGGCTTCAGGGAAAATAGCGTCAGTGCCCCGGGCTGTTGAGGATTCTGGGGCCCCAGGCTGCACCCAAGGACTCATCTTCAACTTCAGGAAGGACCTTTAATTATAATGCCCTGATGTCTAACAATCTCCTGTACACACAGGACAGATTCTGTATCTCTCAAGCAGAGCAGATGTCTCACAGTATGGCAAAGTTATAATAATATTTCAGATTCGTAGAGCATTTTGTTGCTTAGAAATGATGGAGAATCTGGGCTTGGTGATCAAGGTCAAACAACTAATGTTGTGAAATAACAATTTGAATTTGGGTCTGTGCGACTTGGTAATGTGTATTAAGTACTTAGCACAGTGCTGAGATTTATTAAGGGCTCAAAAAAATTAGTATCTATTGTTGGTAGATATAGAAAAACATCATCATTGAAATTCTCAAAACCTCTGGCCAGCAGGTGACGGCAGATGGAAATGAATACTACAGTACCTTCTGTTACTAATTTAAAATGTGGGAAATAGAAGTAGTATTCTCCTAATCAGCACTTAGTGGTTTTTTTTCATGAACGAGATGAGTTTATCATAGGCTTAGTCTCATCTTCTATCCCACATTAAAGACTTTTCTTCTTAAAGTTCTAAGTTGCTCAGTGTGAGTTCTCCTAACTTGGTGTTTTTTAGAAACTCGACGTTGGGCAAAGTTTAATACTTAGGTGAAAGAAAATGAGCAAGCCTCCAGCATCCAACAGCATTTGGTAACACTGTTCTGAGACATTTTGCTGAAGCACATCTCAAAAGCGATTTTCTTCCTTTCAAATATCATCAGCAGGTGATTTCCGCCTTTCGGGATGCTATAATTGCGTTTTTCTATGGAAATGTCAAATCAGGCTATGAATACAGTATAATTACTGTGCAGGAAGGAAACTAAACAGGTGACTACTGGTGTTAGAGAGAGAACTTGAAAGAACTGGAAAGGGTGGCTTTCCCCAGAGGGGCAGGTGGGCCAGGCAGGTAGCTGGCTGGGGGGCCCAAGGCCCACCTGGCAGGGAGCATGGCAGATGAGGGACGCGAGGCGGCTGCCAAAGACAGCAGAAGTGGCAGCCCCCGGTGTGTGTTGGAGAGGAGGCAGCAATGCTGAGACACAGTCTCAGCAGTTTCACAGAGTTGCCCTGATAAAGCGTGTGGTGTTTCGGACCAAAGAAAAATCAAGAAGTTGGGTATAAGAATTGGAAGGGATAGGACTTCTGTGTCAGGGCTGAAGTTTGCACATCACAGGCCCAAATCAATTCTTGCTATTGAAAACTGCAGCAAACATTGCCCTGGGTAGGCTTTTCTCAAGTGGTGGCTTTCAGCTGTGAAATAAAAAGTCCCTAACGTCCAAATCATGATGCCTGCCTCATACCATTGATTTTATCTACACGGCTTTTAACTTGTTGTGGTCGATAAAATCTCTAAAGAATATAGAAGACAGAAAGGCATGACTTTTTTTTTAAATAACAGGTTTATTGAAATATAACACATACCACACAATTCACTCATTTAAAGAGTACAATATAATGATTTTTAGTGTATTCACAAAATTGTGCAAATATCACCACATTTTCATTACTCCAAAAAGAAACATTTTATCACTCCCAAAAGAAAACCCATACCCAATTCCCCATTTCCCTCCAACACCCCCCACCCCAGCCCTAGGCAACCACGAATCTGCTTTCTGTTTCTATAAATTTGCCTGGTCTGGACATTTCATATAAATGGAATCATACAATATGTGGCCTTTTGTGTCTGGCTTATTTTGCTTAACCTTATATTTTCAAGGTTCACTTGTGTTGTCCTATGTATCGCTACTTCATTTCTTTTTATTGCCAAATAATATTTCATGGAATGGATATGCAACATTTTGTCTATGCATTTATCAGTTGATGGACATTTGAGCTGTTTCCTTTTTCTGGCTGTTATGAGTAATGTTGCTACGAACATTTGTGTACTAGTTTTGAGTGGATGTATGTTTTTATTTTTCTTGGATATATACCCAGAAGTGGAATTTCTGGGTCTCACAGTAACTCTATCTTTAACATTTTGAGGAACTGCTAGACTGTTTTCCACAACTGCAGGAGCATTTTACATTCTTACTAGCAGTGTATGATGGTTCCAGTTTCTCTGCATCCTTGCCAACACTTGTTATTACCTGCCTTTCTTATTGTAGCTATCCACATGGCTGTGACGTGGTATCTCATTGTGGTTTTTGCATTGATTCGTAATCAACACATTTGACTTGCGTTTTCCTAATGGCTAGTAATGTTGCGCATCTTTTCACGTGCTGATTGAATACCTCCTTGGGAAAATATCTATTCAAATCTTTTGTCCATTTTTATTACTTTTTTATTAATTTTTTTATTGATGTCATAATAGTTTATAACATTGTGAGATTCCAGTTGTACATTATTATTTGTCAGTCACCATATAAATGCGCCCCTTCACCCCTTGTGCCCACCCCCCAAATCTTCCCCCTGGGAACCACCAAACTGTTCTCTCTGTCTGTGTGTTGGTTTATATTCCACATATGAGTGAAGTCATACAGTATTTGTCTTTCTCTGTCTGGATCTTTTCCCATTTTTAATTGAGTAATTTGTCTTTTGATCATTGATTTATGAGTTCTTTATATATTCCATATATAATTTCTTATCAGATATAAGATTTAAAAATATTTTCTCCCATTTTGTGAGTTGTCTTTTCATTTTTTTCATGGTGTCCTCTGAAACACAAACATTTTTAATTTTGTTGAAATCCAGTTTATCTATTTTTTCTTTTGTTGTTTGTGCTTTTGGGTTCATATCTAAGAAAATATTGCCTAACCCAAGGTCCTGAAGATTTATACCTATGTTTTCTTTTAAGACTTCTACAGTTTTGGTTCTTACAGGTAAGTCTTTGATACATTTTGAGTTGATTTTTCTCTGTGGTATGAGATAGGGGTCCAGATTCACTCTTTTACATGTGGATATACAGTTATCTCAGCACCATTTGTTGAAAAAAATATTCTTTCCCCATTGAATGGTCTTAGCACTACTGTTGAAATCAATTGACTATAGATGTGTGGGTTTATTTCTGAACTCTCAATTCTGTTCCGTTCCCCTGTATGTCTATCTATATGTCAGTACCACACTATTTTGATTACTGTAGCTTTGTAGTAACTTTTGAAATCAAAAAGTGTGAGTCCCCCAACTTTGTTCTTTGTTTTCAAGACTGTTTTGGCTCCTCTTGCATTTCCTTATGAATTTTAGGAACAGCTTATCAATCTTCAAAGAAGCCAACTGGGATTTTGACAGGGATTGAGTTGAATGGGTAGGTCACCTTGGGGTGTGTTGCTGTCGTAACATTCTCGCCTTTCACGCCATCATCTCGGGTGTTCTTCCACTCACGTGGGTGTTTCATGTTTGTAAAGAACAGTTTACACCTCTTTTGTTAAATTTTTTCCTAAGTATTTTATTCTTTTTGAGGCTATTGTAAATAGCATTGTTTTCTTAATATCATTTTAGTTTGTTTATTGGTTCTGTATAGAAATATGATTTTTTGTGTGTGTGTGTGAGGAAGATCAGCCCTGAGCTAACATCTGATGCCAATCCTCCTCTTTTTGCTGAGGAAGACTGGCCCTGGGCTGACATCCGTGCCCATCTTCCTCCACTTTACATGGATGCCGCCACACCATGGCTTGACAAGCGGTGCGTTGGTGCATGCCTGGGATCCGAACCTGCGAACCCTGGGCTGCCAAAGTGGAGGGCACGCATTTAACTGCTGCACCACTGGGCCGGCCCCAAAATATGATTGATTTTTGTATATCAATCTTATATCCTGCAACCCTGCTAAACTCATTTACCAGTTCTAATATTTTTTAGTGGATTCTTTAAGATTTGCTATGTATAAAATCATGTCATCTGCAAATAGAGATAGTTTTACTTCTTCCTTTCCAACCTTGATGCCTTTTATTTAATTTTCTTGCCCAATTGCCCTGGCTAGAAACTCCAGGACAATGTTGAATAAAAGCGGCAAGAGCAGACATCCTTGTTCTTGACTTTAGGGAGAAAGGATTCAGACTTTTTTATGTGACAGCATTTTCTACTGTAACATCATTAAGTATGACGCTAGCTGCAAGTTTTTTGTAGATGCCCTTTATCAGGTGGAGAAAGTTCCCTTCTAGTCCCAGTTTGTTGAGAGTTCTTACCAAGTGGTGTTGAATTTTGTCAAATGCTTTTTCTGCATCTATTGAGATCATCATGTGATTTTTGTCCTTTATTCTATTAATATGGTGTATTACATTAATTGATTTCTGGATGTGTCTTTTTCTACACTGATGAAATGTGAGAAGTGTGCAGAAAACAATGGTGGCACATTAATGGCAATTTTCTAGAAAGGTCTTGCATAATTAGCTAGTATAGCTATAATCTCCTAGAAAATTATTGAGTAGATATTGTTACATCCATTCAAAGTTTAAGATAACATTGCTTTAAAAAGAAAATACAGGGGGCCGGCCCAGTGGTGCAAGCAGTTAAGTGCGCGCGCTCCGCTGCAGCGGCCTGGGGTTCGCTGGTTTGGAACCCCAGGTGCACACCTATGCACTGCTTGTTGAGCCATGCTGTGGTGGCATCCCATATAAAGTAGAGGAAGATGGGCATGGATGTTAGCTCAGGGTCAACCTTCCTCAGAAAAAAGAGGAGGATTGGCATCAGATGTTAACTCAGGGCTGATCTTCCTCAGACACACACAAAAATAATAAATAAAGAAAGTACATACTATACAGAGCAAGTTGTTCTCTTTGGGAGCTCTTTTCTAGTTAGATCACTGAGGTAATCAAAGTTTGAATTTAATTTAGTCATGCAATACTCTAGCTCCACTACCAGATTCTCCCTTTTATCTTTACCAAGGTTAAAAAAAAATAAAGGTGGTGTTGATATGGATCTGGGCACATATCTCTACAATTCATCCCCCCCTGTAAATATAGACATTAACACAAAGGGCTAGTTTAAGCTTTCTTAGTGCATGTATATCCGTTCATTTATTTTGTTTGGTCATTTAATCACCCATTATTCATTCAACAAATGTTCTCCCTATTTGGAGATTTAGTAAATTTTCCCATGTCTAATTGCAATTTCCACTTCCTGCCATTAAGGCACTTGACACACAGTATTATAACTGTTTTCATAACTGCCTATCTGTACCATAGACTGTGATCTCTCCTAAAATAACAACTATCTGATTCTTTATATCCCCAGATTTTAATGTAGCCTAATGCAATTTGACTCCTGGTAGGTGCTCAAAGATGTTTGTGAGAAGGAATGAACAAAGTAATGGGTGAATTAAAGAATGTAAAGCAATAGGTGTGATCCTATGTGACATGCAGACCTTCCTCATGGTCTCAAAGGGATTTGACTTCAACATGGCAAATGAGACACCAAGTACAATGACTGACACTGCTGTTTGCCTATCCGTCAGCCATCTTTTCTTCTTCCTTGCTAATACAATTCCAATTTTCTTTTCAGGTAGTGAGCGGGCGATCCTGTGATTTCCAGGAAGGCTGGCCTCTCCCCAGGAATGAGTCATAATTGGTTCAATGCAATCATGGCAACTCCCACTTTGGGAGGTTAACTCTTCCCACATAAAATATAAGAGACATCTGAAGATAAAACCTTTTGCCTCATGTCCTTTCCATATTGCTTGGAGGGTTTACCATGTGCCAGGCACTACTCTGAACTCTTGTGAATATAGTGATGAAAGAGACCCAAGGTCTCAGCCCTCATGGGGAGTACATTCTAGTAGCAAAGACAGAAAATAAACAATGAACACATACATAAATAAATCATCTACTAAGAGGGGAAATAAATCAGTTATTTCACAGAGAGAGAGATTGAAAGGGAGAAAAGGCAACTTTGTAAGCCAAGACCAGAAAATATCTGGGGAAACAATACTCCAGCAAGTGAAGAGGTCTAGAAACGTAAAAATGGTCAGTGAGGGTGGAATATGGAAAGTGAGGGTGAGAGTGGGAAGATGGTGGGAAATGAGGTAGGAAAATGAGCAAGAACAAATGATGTAGGTTGTTAAAGGTCATTACAAAGTATTTAGATTTTACTCTCAAATGTGATGGGAGCCATTGGAGGGTTTTAACCTGGGCACTTATTTCTAGAAAAATGTTCATGCAAATTAAGCTTTTGATTCATTACCATGAAATTTAAAGGCCTTGAGTTGAAAGAGATTAATCTAAGTAGGAAAGACCCAATTTACTAGCAATCCTTGTCTTAGGCTTGCATATTTATTTACTTAATGGCATTTTCTAGTAATCTTATTTGATACTTTGAGTATTTGAAAATGTTTGGTTTTATTTTTCGTTGTGATAGTGTTCAGTTAAAGCTTTTTACAGATTCTACAGGCTTTCTAAGAGGAATTGATTTCACAGATATTTTTCCCCAGAGTTGACAGGTTTTGGCAACTTGCTGGATGTGAAGAGTGAAGGGAAAGTAATGTAAAGACCGCACTCTGCTTTCAGGTCCACCCTCTGCTGTAGCATCCTCCGATTTTACTGCCATTCAGCTTTTCTCACAGTTTTTGTCCCCCAACTAGACAGTGAGTTCTTTTAGGCAAAGATATGTGCTTTTCTAGTATTCCCTCAAAGCCCAGCACGGTGCCTCGTAAGAAGGAAATGCCCATAAATGTGGTTGATTAACTAACTAAGATTCAAGAGTATACTGTTGGAGTTAGACCGTGCAATAGGGCCTCCGCACCTGTCTCTCTCTTTTTCTTTTTTTTGCCTCTGCTTCTCTCTGCATGCCCATTTAATGATCCCACACCGGCTCTCCCAAATGGTAGAAACGTGGTTACCAAGAGCCCCTGGCCTGAGAGTCGTGGAGCACCCGTCTTTCTGGTCCCAAGTTTAAAAGCCCAGGAAGAGCTCTGAAAGCTTGTATTTGGGTTGGATGGCCAATCTTGGGCCAATCACCATCGTTAGGGGAGTGTGGCCCCCCTTGTGTCTTGTGCCTCCTCCCTACCAAGGAAGAGTGGGGGCTGTATGAAGATGGCATTCCAATTGGAAGCAGCAGGTTGGAGCCAGGGGATGACCAATTTTAGAACAAACATTAGCTGTCCACTTTACCTCACTTCTGAGCTTCCCACCTGCATATGGGACTTCCTACTCTACATCTCCATTGAATGTTTCACAAGCACTTCAAACTCAACATCTTTTTCTCATGCTGTGCCCAAACCTGATCCTCCACAGGGCATGGCCCTGCCATACATCCAGTTGTTCAAACCAGATACCTAGGAATTATCCTTAACTCATCCCCTTCACCCTTATACCGTTATACTCTCTGAGCCAGATATAATATTTTGCTGCATTTCCTGCTGTCACTACCTCATTTAAGCCAACATAATTTCTCTTCTGAAGTAGTTACTCTACTGGTATCCTAGTATCCACTTTTGCCTATCTCCAATCAATCCATTCTCTGCACCTGCACTGTCCAATATGGTAGCCACTAGCCACATGTGGCAATTTAAATTTAAATTTATAATTAAGATTAAATACAGTTAAAAGTTCAGTTCCTCAGTTGCACTAGCCATATTTCAAGTACTCAAACAGTAGTCCCGTGTAGTGGGGCTACCATATTGAGGCCCCTGTGAAACATCCAGCTGGAGATGTAGCAAGGGAAATCTCACCACAAGGGGAGGCTCGGAAATGTACATTCAAGTTTGCTTTACCCAAGCTTACAAGACACTCTTAAGACTCTTTCTTGTATCTTCTCAGTCTCATTGGCTCTTCCATTTCTGCAACATACCATGCTCTCCTCACCTCAAAGTCTTCATAAACACTTGGCCTACTCTTCCTTATCCTTCTACCACCCTTTTTACTAGGTGACCAAGCAGCCCCATTTAGACACTTAAAGTCCCATATCCCAGGAAACCCCTCAGTCCCAGGAAAACCAGAACAGTTGGTTTACCTATTTGCACCCTGACTACCTATTACTTGTCATTCAGGTCTCGACCTAAGCATTGTCCAGGGACTTGAACTGAAATGGTGGTCTCTGGACTACCATCCCAATCCTACTTAACTAATTCTACAGTTAACACTATCCCAAGGTGATTCAGATGAACATTCAAATTTGAAAAGCTTCAGGGAAGCTGTCCTGACCTCTCAGACCAGATTATATGCAACTGTCCTTCCCATTAGATTACAAACTTCACAAGGGCAGGGGCATGTCTATCTTGTTTCTTAATAATGTTCTGAGTCCTGAGTATAGTACCTAACAAGGTGTAGAGGTTTAGCAAATATTTGTGTGAATGAATGAATGAAAAAACCCAGATTATATCAAGTAAAAACAGGTCAACTGTGGTGGAGGCTGTTGATGCCCCACCCCATAGCCCCACAGCTCATCTGAGTTCACCTGAAATTGCAGTGGATACTTCAACACTTGGGAAGGACAGTCTCAGCTTCCCATCTCAAGTCCTGGTATCTCTTCTTTTTTGCCTGGCAGCTTTCTCCAATAGAATGGTTCTCAACCTTCATTGGGCATCAGAATACCCTGGAAGTCTTGTTAAAACACAGATTGCTGGGCTCCGCCCTCAGATATGCTGATTCAAGAGGTTTCACATGGGACCTGATAATTTGCATTCTAACAAGCCCCCAGGTGATGCTGCTCTGCTGCTGCTGCTGGTTTGGGAACCACAGTTTGAGAACCACTCACTGTTCCAGTGAAGTAGCTCAGCTGCTCAAAGGAATAACCTGGAAGTGTGGGGGAATAAATGCCTCCTGGTCACCCTCAACCACTGGAGAATTGGAGTCATGGGATAAATGCTCCAGCCTCCTGAACTTCCCATGGGATGATTCTGATGTATGTCCCACATGGTTCCCCATGGGGTCCCAGTGGGATTGGGCCCCAGCTCCTCACTGATGTTCCCTTTATTGGCTCCCATCTTTTCCCTCCCCCTTTCCCTCATTTGTGTTTTATGGGATCTTCTCAGACATAAGTGATTCGCACCCAAATCCTTGCCTCCAACTCTGCTTTAAGAGGAACCCAAACCAAGTCAAAGTCTTTTATCCACATCACTCTAGGTCCCTTGACTCTAATCACTGATTTTCTCTGGTGTATTCCCACCCCAGCTTACAGGGAACTCAGAGAGGTAAAATCCACTCACTGAGGCAAAGGGAAGTGAATGTAATATGTACTCACAACACCGCTTACTTCCCTTTTATGGCATTCATAAAAATTGTATTTTTAATTAGTTATTTGTGTAATTATGTGTTTGATATGTGTCTTTCCCACTAGACTTTGGAGGCTAGGTCTATCTTGTTCACTATAATCTCTTTCGTGCCTAAAACTATTTGGCAACAAGTAGACTCTCATTGAACATTTTGGAATGAATGACCTAATGAACCAATTCTTTATATATCAGTTAATATTAGTACCTCATGTTTATAAAGCTGCTTACAAAGCACTTTACTATAACTTTCCATTTTATTCTTTAAGCCATGAGAAACAGAATAGACATATTTATTAATTTTTTTAGAATTTATCAAGTGGCTATTATGTTCCAAGCTCTTTGCTAGGAGCTGGGATACAGAGATGTATAAGATAGTGCTTCTCAAACTTCAACATGCATTCATACCACTGGGAAATCTTATTAAACTGAAGATTCTGATTCAATATGTTGGGAATGGAACCTGTGATTCTGCGTTTCTAATAAGTTCTCAGGTGATGCTTACGCTACTGGCCTGGGGACTACAGTTTGAGAAGAAAGGATCTAGGTTAGTGGTTGTTAATCTTGGTTGGTTGCACATTAGAATTCCCTGAGGAGCTTTAAAAATATTGGTACATGGATCCAATGCCCAGAGACTCTGATTTAATCGGGCTGGGAGTTTTGAAAACCTCACAGGTTATTCTAATGTTTGTCCAACTGGTCCAGGACAGTGGTTCTGAAACCTCAGTGTGCACCAGACTTCCCTGGAGGACTTGTTAAAATTTATATTGCTGGGCCCCACCCCAGAGTGTCTGATTCAGTAAGTCTGAAGTGGGGCCTGAGAATTTACATTTCTAACAAGTTCCCAGGTGATGCTGATGCTATTGGTCTGGGGAACACATGCTGATAACTACTAGTCTAGAAGCAAGATAGGCATGTGAATAGATGAGTTGCAGTAAAATGTGAGAAATTCAGTGATAGAACCATACATAGTGGAAGCAAGAGAGAGGGACCTGGGTCTGAAAAGGCTTCATGGAGGAGGTGATGTCTGAGGGGGGATTAGAAGGTAGAGGAGGATAGGGAGGAGTGGCGAAATAAACAATATTAGCCAGAGAGAACATGTCCAAATGTACACAGAGATCAAAGGGTATTTTGGGGACTCCATGAAGTTTGATATTGTGAGAGGGTAAACTCAGAACAAGGTAGTTACTATAGGACACAAGCTTTGATAAGTAGGCGAGGACCAAACCATGAGGGGCATTGCATTCTATTCTGAGACTTTATTCTCAAACTATGGGGAGCCAGTGAAGGGGAGGGCCAAGGTCACCTCGATAGCAGCCTGGAGGATAGTGACGGGGCTGGGTCTAAGAAACAACAGATGCACCTGGAGGTGATTGGAACAACTCAGGATGGAGACCCTGCAGGCGTAAACTGGGGCAGTAGGAGCCCCCGAGAACGCGGAGGGATGGACAGAAACCAGAGATGTTAAGGGAATTAAGTTGATGGCATCACCAACCTGATGTTGGAGTTGGAGTCAGGGAATGCTAGCTCAATTAATCAAATTGATGATGTTACCAAACAAACAAGGAGAAAGCTAGTTGGTGGTGGGGGGTGGGTGTTGGAGGAGGCCATCGAGAGGACGTGATTGACCTGTGAGCTGGACCCAGGAAATCAAAGGCTCCTCACCCCCTCTTCTGTCCTTGGAATGTACGTTCTGCCCACCATTCCTGCAGTTTGGGGCTGTTTTCAAGGATGCAGCCTTGAGAGAGCAATGTGTTGTTGAGACCATCTGGACTGGATACATGACTGAACACCGTTAAGGCCTCTGTATAAATTTTTAAGATTCTGGTGGGCAGGTGCTGAGATACAAGCCTCATACGTAAGTTCCCTTGCTTATTAAACTTGCCACCTACCAATCCGAGTTGTCTGCCTCATTCTTTGGTCTCTCCTTGCCCTCTATGTACAAGGGCCAGTTTCAGATTTCACTTGGGCAGCTCCCAAGGTTTCAAACCAACAGGTGGAGATGGGGTTAGAAGAGGAGATAAAGATTTGTATATATTGAGAATATCTGCTAGGCAATTAGACATACAACTCTGTAGCTCAGAAGGGGGATCCAAGCACATGGTAATTTAAATAATGGGAGTGATCAGATTTTCAGAGTGAAAAGAAGACCCAGGGAGTAGTTAAAGTCACTTTCCAAACACTATTGTTGCATAAAAAAATACCTCCAAACCTTGTGGTTTAAAGAAACAGTGATCATTTAGTTTGCTCACAAGTCTGCCATGTGGGCAAGGCTGAGTGTGGACAGCTCATCTCTATGTCACATACTTTGAAATGGGGCAACCTGACTGGAGGGAGAGGACCCCTTTCCTATATGGATCTGAGGAGTTTTAAAGTATGGCTCACTTCTGTGGCTGGTAAGTTGGTGCCAGCTCTCAGCCGGGAGCTCAGCTGGGGCTGTGAGTCAGGGGCCTCGATTCCTCTTCACTAGGAGCTCTCTGTGGACACTTAGGCTTCCTCCCAGTATGGTGGCTTGGTTCCAAGAGGGAGCATCCCAAAAGAACCAGGAGGAAACTGCATTGCCTTTGATGATCTCCCTTCAGAAGTCAGAGCATCACTTCCTTGCAGTCACAAGGCCAGCCCCCTTTAAGGGGAGGGAGCACAGGCCCCACCTCTCAATCGGAGGAGAGTTGAAGTCACACTGTGTGAAGAGTATGTGGATGGGAGATATTATTTGGCCACCTTTGGAAAATAGATCTGCCACACCCAATGCTTTTGGGGGCCGTCTGAGAGAGAGAATTAGCTCAGGTATCCTGACTGCAAGTCTGCTGCTCTTTCCTCTATGCTCAGGCTATTGAAAGGGTGATCCACAGAGCAGCAGCATCAGCAACACAGAAGTGCAGAATCCGAGCCCTGCCTCCAGGCCTATAGTCAAATAGACGCCCAGGAGATGCAGCTGCACCACAGATTTGAGAAGTATTTCTCTACGCCACGCTGGCTCCTCTGGCTGCTGATGCCCAGGGCATCATCCCAGATCTCAAGCGCTGTGTGGATTTCCCCTCTTGCTTCCTCTCTAAGTCCACTACACACGATGTGTCAAAACTGCGGTCCACAGAGACCCCTCAGGGACAGGTGCAAGGTTTTACGAAGCAGCATGTACATTCTTCCTCTCACACTCTAATCACTGGCAGGGCTTTTGGAGAGAGCTTTTTTCTAGCACCTGGCAAACATCCTCTGACAACAGGCTAGTCCCAGCTGACTGGCAGACAGGCACTCGGAGAGAGAGAGCTGCTCAGTCCATTACTTCCTGCGGAACAGCACAGTCTGGGCTTGTGGGAAAACAGAACATACTCGAAGCCCCCTCGGAAGTCCCATTAACTCTATGGGCCAGGACACAGCCCTTAGGCCTTCTGCTCCAGGCAACAGATTAAAAAACAGCTTCTGTTGTCGTTTGTCAGGGTTCTGTAAATGCAAGGGATGTGGAGACGGCTCTTTTGGAAAAAATAAAAACCCACAGCCCTTCTTCTTGCTAACGTATGAAGGTCAGTCGTCAATTATGGGCACTCATGACCTAAAGACAGATGCCACTGAAGTGAGCAGCTTAGCCTCTGTGATCATTTACTCTTCACAGATTTTTGAGCTCTGATGTTATGCAAGGCGCTGGGGGTGCAGCAGTGAACAGGCCCCCTCCCTGCATGGGGCAGAGAGATGTAAAAGCAGAAAGCCACATGTTAGGGCTGTGAATCAGGTTGGTGGCATTCAGCCCTGCCAGTCTATTCCAAGCCCGAGTTCTTCAGACTCAGGGTAATTGCATCAGGCTTGCAGTTGTGCTGCTGTGAGTGCCAAGGCTGGCAGAGACTGGGTTTCAGCGTCTTGGCCTCTGAAATGAGGGCCTGCGTGGCCAGCCCTTTCCACTTCATCATGACTGATGCCAGAGAGGCCAGCACCTGCCCAAGGGACAGCTCCCTCACTGGCCAGAGGCCAGGGCTGCGCTGTCACATATCGTCAATTCACATTCCTACAGCACTTTTTGCCTTTCAAAGTCCTTATACAGGCGAAAGACCCCTGGAACACCTGAGTAACCCTGAACTCCAAGGACAGTATTGTGGAGAAAGGGATTGATGCTCCAAGACTCAGCCCAGCTCTCTGGGTCCCAGTGCTGGTCAGCTCTCAACACCTGTCACCTTATGCCTGCTTCTCCCACTTCAGTGTGCTCCGGTCATCTTGGGACCTTGCTTAAAAACAGACTCTGACGCAGGAAGGTAAGGGTAGGAGCTGGCATTTCTAACAAGCTCCCGTGGGATGCTGATGCTGCCGGGCCAAGGACCATACTTTGGCTAGCAACCATCTAGAGCAGCAGATGCAAACTACTGTTCTGGCAAATAAAGTTTATTGCACACAGCCACCCCATTAGTTTACCTACTGTCTGTGGCTGTTTTCATGCCACAACGGCAGGGTTGAGTAGTTAGGATTGACACTGTATGGACCACAAGCTCAAAATATTTACTATCTGGCCCTTTGCAGAAAAGGTTTGTGGACCCCTGCTATAGAGTAGACCCCCAGTATTCAATCAAGGCTCTTTATTCAAATCTGGGAAAGTCTCAAACACATTGTGCTTGGGCCTGACCCCTAGAGTCCAGCTTAACTGCTCTAGGGTGCAGCCTGGGCACTGAGGTGTCTAAAGGCTCCCAGGCAATGCATGTGGGCTGCAGGCCCCAATGGGTTAATTGGAGCATCATTCCGTGTTCTTGCCTCCCTCCTCTCTTTACCTCTTCCCCAGTTCAGCCATGTGACTTCCATTTTTAGATTTGGGATTTGCAGCTGATTTCTGCAGCTGCTTTGGAACAGATTTGGAGGAGAAAGTTAGGATGCACAGCTGAGTACTGCGTTTCCTCCGCCCCTGGCACATTTATATGCAAATAGCCAAGAGCCTTGTTTTTGCAACCACTAAAACTGAATTAGAATCTAGAGGTCTTTTTATGTTGCTTAACCTCCGTGATTTTTCCCTTTGCTCTTCTGGGCACATTTCTACCTGTCTTTTGTTTTTCCTCTTGCTAGCCTCCAGCCCATGCTCAGCCTTTTGCTGCCTCCTTATTAATCAAAGCAGATTGAGCTTCATTTTCTCATAGCTGTGTTTTCTGGGAGAGGTTGGTATTTAGTGTTTGCCAATTTCTATAGGGAAGGATGCATCCTACTGTGTAGCAATAAAATAAAATTGTTTGAAAAAGGAACACCCCAAAAGCTGATAGTGGAGGTAAATACTTGTCCCAGTCTGGAGACATCTTAGGATGCCACCTGATCTCTTTCCTTTTCCCAAGGGGCAGGGAGGGTTTTTTTGAACTATAGCTACCTTTCTTAGTGCTGATCTCTTCCAGGAGGAAGAGTCAGATTCTTCTAGAGAAACATCTTTCAGAGTCTCAAAGGACGCTTCTCTTGTGACTACATGATTCCGTCCCACTTACTCCAACGTCATCTCTGATTCTGCCCAGAAAATGTTCCCTTTCAGCCTTGGATAGCAAACCGACACTCTGGGGGTGCTGACACAACCTCAGAAGGGAGGGGCCTTTTAGTGCCCCTTGGACAGAAGAAAACTTTAAGGCAAAGCCCCCTATAGACTTTTAAAATCCAAGATGGTGATTATCAAAACTAGTTGCACTTTAGAATCATCTAGAGCGCTTTTAAAAGGTGCCTATAGCCAGGCGCTGGTCCGCAAGATGTTGATGTTTGGGTCTGGGGTGTGGCCTGCACAATGGTGCTTTTTTCAAATTTCATTTTGAAATAATTTAGACTTTCAAAAAAGATGCAAAAAAAAGTACAAAGGATTACTATGTATCTTTCACACAGCTTTCCCTAATATTCATAATTTAGGTAACCACAGTACCATGAGCAAAATCAGGAAATTAACATTGATACATGTAATGATCTGTTCTACAGATCTTACTCAAATTTTGTCCATTGTCCTACTCACGTCCTTCTCCAGGATCCCACATTGCGTTTAGTTGTCATGTCTTCTCAGTCTCCTTTGATCTGGGATACTTCTGTCTTTCTTTGTCTTTCTTGACCTTGACACCTTGGAAGACTACTGGCCAGTTATTTTGTAAAATGTCCCTTAATCTGGTTTTGGGCAGGGCGTGTTGAAAAATCTCCCTAGATGATTCTAATGTGTATCTAAGATTGAGGACACTGATCCACAGTGGTTGGGGACAAGATCATTATACTTAGCAAATTACCCCTTAGGGTCATGAGAAAACTGTGGGGTGAGGACTAGAGAAGAGAGTCAGGGCCAACAGAATCTGGATCCATCTTTGGTTTGGTCTCTACCCAGGTCTTCCTCCAGGACCTCTGCTCTTTATTCTCTTTTTCTCTCTTTCCTCTTCTATCTCTAGGCCCCACATCAGACACTTCATTTGGTATCAGCCCCACTCCCTCGTGCTGCATTACATAGATTCACTTCCGAAGTTGGATCATGTCCCTCCTCTGCTTAAAAGCCTGTAAATATTGACCAACCTTCCTAAAAGGGCTTCTGTGATGGGAGCTGATCTCTGCTCCCACCCCATCTCTCACCCCCCTCTCATCCACTCACTCACACTGGGAGTTCTCAAAAGCTGGGCATGGGCCAGCCTACAGGCCTTTGCACTTACTGTTTCCTCTATCAAATGCTCTTCCTTCAGATGGTCACATGGCTGGTGTCCTCATTGCTTTCAGATCTTTACTCTCTGGTCTTGCCCACTTTCCCCCTGACAGTCTTCATATCTCCCTCTCCTGCTCCATGTGGAGGGGATCTTTGCCCGTTTTGTTCACTCCTGTTTCTCTAGAACCTAGAGTAGTGGCTGAAAAATAGCAGGGGCTCCACATGTATTTGTTGAATAAATGAATAAAATGGTAATTAAAGAGAATTTAAAGAAAAGTTTAATTATTGACTGAGAGGAGTTCTCATTTATAACACCAAGTAATATTATTTCATGTTCTCTTTTTTCTTTCCAGAAAATTGTGTAGATTCCCCACTGCGCCCCCCCCCCCAGTCCCACCCCCTGCCTGGAATCTTCCTTTTTTCCAGTTCAACTGTTTCTTCTGCACAAGGAATGATGGCCCCTGAGATGAGTCAGCCAATAATTCTCTCTCCTTTCAGCAGGAGTGGGATGGGAGCCGATTGTCAGATTCGCATACATTCTTTTTTATCCTTATCGCAGTTATAAGCTGTAAAGAAAGTATGGGTGCCTGATGTGACCCTGGCAAATCTTACTGCAGTGGCTTCTCAAAGCTAAATTCCTCTGCTGGTGTCTGAGAGGGAAGAAGGAAACCAGAAACCCTCTTCTTATAAAATAAATAACCACCATTATTTCTATGTGTCAAGCGATGTGCATGCATGTGTGTGTATGTATATAAAATTTACCTTCACTAAAATCCCAAGTAGTAAATAATTATCATCACTACTTTATAGATATGACAACCGAGGCTTAGAAAGGTTAAATCAGCTGGTAACAACAGGACTGAGATTAAATCCAGATGTTTTGATGCTCCAATCAGTGCTCTTAATTCTCTCCAATATATAGCCAAACGTAAATAGGATGCAGGTGGCACCTTGCAGACACTGGCAGCTTTGGGTTGCTTTAGGAACTGGAACACAGATGTTCTGGTTTTAGAAACTGAGAATTAGCTGCATGGCTTATTATTCTCCAGATCTGTTTATCCTTTCTCGCATTCACAGGACACACTCGCCACTCATTTCTGTGTAGTGCAGTGCAGTGGTTCCCAAAGTGTGGTCCCTGGGGCAGCAAGCAGCAATAGTACATGGAAGTTAATAGAAATGCAAAATCCTGGCTTCCCACCCCTGACCTCATGAATGAAAAACTCTGAGGTTGGGGTCTAGGAATCTGTGATTTATTCAGCCTCCTGGTGATTATGATGCCTGCCCAACTTTGAGAATGTCTAGCACAATGGTTAGGACAGTAACCTCTAGTTGCAGACTTCCCATCTTCAAATCATAGCCCTACTGCTGACTAGCTCTATCGCCTTGTGCAAAATACTTAATCTCTTGGCATCTCAGTTTACACATCTATAAAAGGGGATAATAATAGTACTAACTTATTGTCAGGATTAAATGAGTTAACATAGATAAAGTGTGTTGAACAATAAATAATGTTATTTAACAGTAGCTATGTTCTCTTTCCATATTTATTGTACTTTCTGTTTGCCAAAAAACACCTATTTCTTTTTGCTAGCTGGTCTGGGATCCTTTAAAGATGCCCTAGCACATCTGATGCAGTTGTGTAAGTCTTTGTCAGGCGAGGCTGCTAATGAGTCTCAGCTGAGCCGGATAATACTGATGCCCAGTATCAGGTGAAATGGAACCAAAAGCCAGGGGATTGCATTCCAGTTTGCTTTAGGAAGAACTCAGACCCACTCAGCGATAGCAGCATTTGGTACCAAATACAGCATTTGGTACCAAATACAGCATTTGGTAGCCAAATGCTGTATTTCTATGTCTTTGGACTCTGCAGACAGAGTCCTGTGGACCAGCTCTGTTGGGCCCGTCAGTACTTGTTTGTAAAGTGGATGATGATTGCTCAAGACACAGTGATATTTACCTAGCTTTTGCCTCCCGACTCACTATGCAGAACCAAATGACTCAAATGAGATTGAAGGGAGTGGATGCCAAGCTAGGCAGGAAAAGGCTTCAGAGCAGAATATTTGGAAACCAATTGTTATTCAGACCACAGCCTAGCCTTGTCAGAAGGCCAGGGATGAACAGGAGTGTTGTTCTTCACAGAAACATTTCAGGAAGCTGCATTTATAACAGATGCCCTCTCCTCTTACTGTCTGAACTAAGCGTGGGCTGACAAAACTGACTGGCTCCTCCATTTTTCTGGGGATGTTGAGAGGGGGAGAATTGACACAGGGAGACTATCTATAGGAGGGAAATATGACAGAGCTATTTTAAGGTTTAGCTGGAACACTAAACAATGAGTAATAGCCAAGAACATTTGAAAATGAAGAAGAGTGGAAGCATTGAATTTGCCATCATAGACATCAGCACATATCATAAAACCATATTAATTAACACAGAGTGGCACTAGAGAAACCAAAGGAAGATGTAGCCAAGAAACTAGATCCTTGTTTAAATGTAAAATAAGTGTATGTTAAAAAAATAAACTTAAGGCAATGGGATCCAGAGGTGTTATTTAATCCTTAGTGCTGGGAATATTCTTAAAGCTACTCAATCAAGTTACTTCCCACCAAATACCCAACATCAAAATAAATTCAAAGCATGTTAAAGACGTAGATGTAGAAATGGAATCACACACATAAACACAGAACAGAAGAAGAAAAGGAAATAGAGGTCAACATCTGGAGCCATTCTCTAGCTCTAGACAGGGAAAGATTTTTGAAGTTCAAAAGCTGTACATTTGAGGACCTAGAAAAATCAGACATTCACACCTCCGGGGACCAGGTCTTCTTTTGATTTTCTTAGTAATAAATGAAGGAACAGTTCCAGGACAAGTGATAGAGGTCAGTCAAGGCTTAATCTAGTACACCCTTAAGTTTCTGTCCATGACACTGCAGAACAACATTGAGATTTTTTCCACACCATTGTTAAGCCCTCTGCCCAACGTGGGATTGTTTTGATCATCTAAGATGTCCAGACGACACTCTCTCCCTAAGCTGGTGTGGCTCATTCCTTCTTGAGGAGCGGAAGTAGAGGGCTTGTTGTCAACATGCAGCTATGTCTCAAAGGAGGGAGTTGTTCGCTTCCAAGGCAGGTGTAATGCTAGGTACTTAACAAACACATTTCATTTTCCCACTGGACACTTGGCCAACCTACATTTTCCAGGTTAGAACATTTCTAGGATTCTCCATTAGCGTAGGGCCAGGTGACTGAGCTGTGGCCAGTGAAATATAGGCAGCGGTTGTGCAATCCCTCCTGTGCTTGGCGCATAACAATCTCCATTCTCTCTTCTTTGGAGAAAAGATTCTGAAGGTGAGAGCACTATAGGATGGAAGAAGCAGGGGCCCCCATGTCACTGCCTATAGGAAAGTTGCTGAACTCACAAGGGGCTTTGATGTAAGTATAAACCAGTCTTTGCTGTGCTCAGCCATTGAGACGACATTGTTTTCCCAGAGTAGCCTAGCCAATCCTACCTCAACAGCCTCTGCCATCACCTACTCTCAGATGAAGAGAAGGACCATGGTAACATCCAAACACAGTCTTTGTTTGGTTGAGGCAGGATCAATGAACAGATCTGTATTGTTTTTTGGCATTCAGTAGAGAGTAGGCATAATTTCCGAACCAAAGGGTGTTCTCGCAATAATTTTGCAAACATTATTAACTCTCCCATTGTCCTGATACTTGTCTTCTGGGACAGGGTGCAGAGCCTCCTGTTAACTTGCTTAATAGACACAGTTTAATTTCATCTCTCCTCTATATTTTTTCTCAAAAAGAAAGAAAGAAAAAAAAAAACAAAAAACCCAGTCAGGCAGTCACCAGTCTCATAAAAGAAAATTTGCCAAGGGTTTCTTAGAACAAAGTATTGAGCAGAATTCTTTCATTTATTCACAAAATATTTAGTGAATACCTAATATGTGCTAGGTACTGCCTGATGCTTGGAATTCTCCAGTAAACAAACAGACAAAAATCCCTGCCATCATCAAGCCTATCTTTTCCTCATAGAACGGGAGAGCTTTTCAACAATTTTTTGTGAAATAAATTTAATGAATAAGGAAAGTATATGGTATATTGGAAAGTGATAAGCGCCGTGGAAAAAGAGAAAAAGGAGACTCCCGGAGGAGGGCCAGAGCTGGGGGACCTTTGCAGCATTAGAGAGGGTGATCATGACAAGCCTTGTTGGGAAAGCTTTGGACAGACCCCAAGGAGGTGAGCAAAGTAGCCATCTGTACATCTGGAGGAAGAGAATTCTAGAAGGACTAGCATAAAGCTTTAAGGCAAGAAACATGCCTGACATATTTGAGGAGGCCACTGTGGCTGGAGTAGCGAAGCTCGTGAAGAAGAATAGGAAGAGAAGAGTTTTCAGAGGTAATGGAGGGTGTGTGTGTGACATCACATGAGACCTTCAGGACATTTTAAGAACGTTATTCTTTAATCTGAGAGAAATGGGTAGACAAGTCAAGATGGCGGCGTAGGCAGACTCTGAACTCACCTCCTCCCACGGACACAGCCAATTTACAACTACTCGTGGAAAATTACCCCTGAGACAGAACTGAAAACTGGATAAGAGGAACTCCTGCAACAACGGACAATCCTAATTGAGGTGGAAGAGGCAGAAACTCCCTTCTGGAGAGAAAAACGCCACCTTCACAAGGCGCCAGCTTCACGGCCGCCTGGGAGCAGCCCACAGGTCCACACCCTCCCTGGAGGCGCGGGGCCCAGAGCCGGGAGCGCCCCCGCTGGAGGCATTTTGTGGACCCAGCACAATCGAGATGAGTGGCATAATATCTGACTTTGCCTGCTACTAAAACATTGGGGAGAACCCCCAGAAAAGCTGCTTCACAAAGAAATTAAAACCGGCTCTTAAAGGGTCCACGCACAAACTCACCCATTTCAGAAAGAAACCTAAAATCACCAGAAAGAAAGGTGCACAGTGCTTTGGTGAAAAGAGACTCACCTGATAGGCCCTGAGTGCATCTCGGTGAGAGGTGAGACCTCTCCAGGGACTGGGGCATTGGTGGCGGCCATTGTTGTGGCCTGGTGTGGGCGTGCTGACACAGACGCCATTGGAGTTCTCCCTGGGGCCTGCCAGCCCAGGGTCTGCCCCACCCGCTAGAGCACTGACTTAATCCAGCTCAGCCAGGGCAGGCAAGCCACCCTAGAGACTGGCCCCATCCAACAACAAGTCCTCGGGCAACTTGTGGGCCTGCATAGATTGGTGACTGGATTCTCTGTAGCCTGGCAACTGAGTCGACTTAAGTGGGGGACGGTGTGCACAAGGAGCGGGTGGAGAGTGTGGGCCCGTGGTGGAGTGTGTGGGGCTCCCGCCGTGGGGAGTCTGGGTCCACTTCAGGAGGTCAGGTCATGCACACGGGGCAGGACTGTGCTGACTGTGTGGTGGACCTGTGGGCGGCAGGGCTTGTCAGCTGCAGAAGACTTGTGCTTCTCAAAGACCCACATAGGGGGTTTGCCCCACCTTCCAAAGCCTGAAACAATTGAGTGCTCCCATGCCTGAGGCCAGCGCCACCCAGCTGCAATCCTCAGAGAGCTGACAAGAGACCTAAAGGCTGGAGACTTATGGCGTTTGTAAGCCCCTGAGCCTAACAACCTGCCACGCTGGGGGCCTACTCACTTAAAAGAAATACTGAAACACAAACGTGGTATTAGAACTTGCAGCCAACTGTGCTGGGGCTCCCAACACCTGATAAAGAGACTGAAGGGCCCACAACAACTACAAGCAGCTGAGCATTACAACAGCTGGCCAGGAGCATAACTCAGTCTCCCTGGGCACCTACAGGGAGAGCAAACACACCACAACAGAAGGACACACGTAGCACACATAGGGGTCACCCCCGGAAGATTGAGAACTGAGGGAATCACACTGCAAGCCTCCCAAGGCATCACTTATATAAGGTCACCTATCGAAGAGCAGGAGACGTAGCTGACCTACCTAATACATACACACAAGCACAAGGAAGGAGGCAAAGGAATACATTCCAAGTAAGAGAACAGGACAAAACCCCAGAAAAGGAACTGAGTGAAACAGAAATGAGCAACCTACCCGACAGAGAGTCCAAACAAAGACTGTTAAGGATGCTCACTGATCTGGGGAGAAGAATAGATGAACTCAGTGAGAATGTCAACAAAGAAATGGAAGATATAAAAAAGAACCAATCAGAAATGAAGAATACAATACTGGAAATGAAAAATTCACTAGAGGGACTCAAAAGCAGAGTAGAGGATACAGAAGAACGGATCTGTGAGCTGGACGAAAGACTAGAAGAAATTACCCAAGCTGAACAGGTAAAAGAGAAAAGAATTAAAAAGAGTGAGGACAGTCTAAGGGACCTCTGGGACAACATCAAGCGCACTAACATCCGTGTTATAGGTGTCCTGGAAGGAGAAGAGTGAGACAAAGGGACAGAGAATCTATTTCAAGAAATAATAGATGAAAACTTCCCTAACCTAACGAAGGAAACAGACATCCAGGTACAGGAAGCACAGAGAGCACCAAACAAGATAAACCCAAAGAGGCCTGCACCAAGACACATCATAATCAAAATGTCCAGAATTAAAGATAAAGAGAGAATCTTAAAAGCTGCAAGAGAAAGACAAGTTACATATAAAGGAAACCCCATAAGGCTATCAGCTGACTTCTCAGCAGAAACCTTACAGGCTAGAAGAGAATGGCATGATATATTCAAAGCGCTAAAAGGAAAAAACTTATAGCCAAGAATACTCTACCTGGCAAGGTTATCATGCAGAATGGAAGGAGAGATCAAAAGTTTCTCAGACAAGCAAAAATTAAAGGAGTTTGTCACCAAAAAACCAGTGCTACAAGAAATGTTAAAAGGGACTGATTTAAGGGGAAAAGAGAAGACCAGAAATAGGAAATATTATCTATTTCCATGATTGATAAGAGGGTAATGGATACAAATGCACAGAAAAGAGGTTAGATATGATATCAAAAACATAAAATCAGGGAGGAGGGGAAAGAGTAAAGCTTTCAGACAGAGGTCAAACTAAAGAGACCATCAATTCTGTGTAGAAGGAGAAAGGAACAGAGAAGGACTACTAAAACACTAAGAAAAAAAAATTAAAAAATGGCAGTAAGTACATACTTATCAATAGCTACTTTAAACGTCAATGGACTAAATGCTCCAATTAAAAGGCATAGGGTGGCTGATTGGATAAAACAAACAAGACCCATATATATGCTGCATACAAGAGACACACTTCAGACCTAAAGACACTCACAAACTGAAAGTGAAGGGATGGAAAAAGATACTCCATGCAAATGACAATGAAAAGAAAGCTGGGGTAGCAATACTCACATCAGAAAAAATAGACTTTAAAACAAAAACTGTAAAAAGAGACAAAGAAGGGCATTACATAATGATCAAGGGAACAATCCAACAAGAAGATATAACACTTGTAAATATCTACACACCCAATGTAGGTGCACCTAAATATATAAAGCAATTATTAACAGACATAAAAAGAGAAATAGACAGTAACACAATAATAGTAGGGGACTTTAACACTCCACTTACACCAACAGATAGATCATCCAAACAGAAGATCAATAAGGAAACATTGGCCTTAAAGGACACACTAGAACAGATGGACCTAGTAGATATATACAGAGCATTCCATCCAGCAACCAAAGAATACACGTTCTTTTCAAATGCCCATTGAACATTCTCCAGGATTGATCACATATTAGGCCACAAAACAAGTCTACATAAATTTAAGAAGATTGAATTAATATCAAGCATCTTTTCTGACCACAATGGTATGAAACTAGAAATCAACTATAGGAAGAAAATCAGAAAAGCCACAAATACGTGGAGATTAAACAAAATGCTACCGAACAACGATTGGGTCAATGAAGAAATCAAAGGAGAAATCAAAAAATACCTGGAGACAAATGAAAATGAAAATACGACATGCCAGAATTTATGGGATACAGCAAAAGCAGTTCTAAGAGGGAAGTTTATAGCAATACAGGCCTATCTCATCAAAGAAGAAAAATCTCAAACAATCTAACAATGCACCTAAAGGAACTGGAAAAAGAAGAACGAACAAAGCCCAAAATCGGTAGAAGAAGAGAAATAATAAAAATCAGAGCAGAAATAAATGAAATAGAGACTAAAAAAACAATAGAAAAAATTAATAAAACCAAGAGCTGGTTCTTTGAAAAGATAAATAAAATTGACAAATCTTCAGCTAGACTCACCAAGAAAAAAAGAGAGAAGGCTCAAATAAGTAAAATCAGAAATGAAAGAGGAGAAATTACAACAGACACCTCAGAAATACAAAAGATTATAAGAGAATACTATGAAAAGCTATATGTCAACCAATTCGACAATCTGGAAGAAATGGATAAATTCTTAGAATCATACAACCTTCCAAAACTGGATCAAGAAGAAATAGAGAATTTGAATAGACCAATCACCAGCAAGGAGATCAAAACAGTAATCAATCACCTCCCCCAAAATAAAAGTCCAGGACCAGACGGCTTCCTTGGTGAATTCTACCAAACATTCAAAGAAGACTTAATACCTATCCTTCTCAAACTCTTCCAAAAATTGAGGAAGGGGGGGAAGCTCCCTAACTCATTCTACGAAGCCGACATTATCCTGATACCAAAACCAGACAAGGACAACACAAAAAAAGAAAATTCCAGGCCAATATCACTGATGAACATCGATGCAAAAATCCTCAACAAAATACTAGCAAATCGCATACAACAATACATTAAAAAGATTATACACCATGATCAAGTGGGATTTATTCCAGGGATGCAGGGATGGTTCAACATTCGCAAATCAATCAACATAATACACCACATTAGTAAAAGGAAGAATAAAAATCACATGATCATTTCAATAGATGCAGAGAAAGCATTTGACAAGATATAGCATCCATTTATGATAAAAACTCTGAATAAAATGGGTATAGAAGGAAAGTACCTCAACATAATACAGGCCATATATGACAAACCCACAGCTAATATCACCCTCAATGGTGAAAAACTGAAAGCTATCCCTCTAAGAATGGGAACCAGACAAGGATGCCCACTGCCACCACTCCTATTTAACATAGTACTGGAAGTCCTAGCCAGAGCAATCAGGCCAGAAAAAGAAATAAAAGGGATCCAAATTGGAAAGGAAGAAGTGAAACTGTCACTATTTGCAGATGACATGATTTTATATATAGAAAACCCTAAAGAATCCACCAAAAAACTTTTAGAAGTAATAAACGAATATGGTAAAGTTGCAGGATACAAAATCAACACACAAAAATCAGTTGTATATCTATACACTAACAACGAAGTAGCAGAAAGAGAAATTAAGAATACCATCCCATTTACAATTGCAACAAAAAGAATAAAATACCTAGGAATAAACTCAACCAAAGAGTTGAGAGATCTGTACACTGAAAACTATAAAACATTGTTGAAAGAAATTGAAGAAGACACAAAGAAATGGAAAGATATTCAGTGCTCTTGGATTGGAAGAATAAACATAGTTAAGATGTCCACACTTCCTAAAGCAATCTATAGATTCAATGCAATCCCTATCAAAGTTCCCAAAACATTTTTCACAGAAATAGAACAAAGAATCCTAAAATTTATATGGAACAACAAAAGACCCCGAATAGCTAAAGGAATCCTGAGAAAAAAGAACAAAGCTGGAGGTCTCACACTCCCTGCTTTCAAAATATACTACAAAGCTATAGTAACCAAAACAGCGTGGTACTGGCACAAAAACAGACACTCAGATCAATGGAATAGAATCAACAGCCCAGAAATAAACCCACACATCTATGGATGGCTAATGTTTGACAAAGGAGCCAAGAACATACAATGGAGAAAAGAAAGTCTCTTCAACAAATGGTTTTGGGAAAACTGGATAGCCACATGCAAAAAAATGAAAGTAGACCCTTACCTTACACCATACACAAAAATTAACTCAAAAATGATTAAAGACTTGAATCTAAGACCTGAAACTATGAAACTTCTAGAAGAAAACATAGGCAGTACGCTCTTCAACATTGGTCTTAGCAACATATTTTCAAGCGCCATGTCTGACCGGGCAAGAGAAACAATAGAAAAAATAAACAAATGGGACTGCATCAAACTAATATCCTTCTGCACAGCAAAGGAAACCATCAACAAAACGAAAAGGCAACCTAACAATTGGGAGAAGATATTTGCAAACCATACATCTGATAAGAGGTTAATCTCCAAAATATATAAAGAACTGATGCATCTCAACAACAAAAAAACTAACAACCCAATTAAAAAATGGGTAAAAGACCTGAACAGACATTTCTCCAAAGAAGATATACAGATGGCCAACGGGCACATGAAAAGATGTTCAACATCATCAACTATCAGGGAAATACAAACCAAAACTACAATGAGATATCACCTCATGCCCGTCAGAATGGCTATAATTAACAACACAGGAAACAACAAGTGTTGGAGAGGATGTGGAGAGAAGGGAACTCTCATACACTGTTGGTGGGAGTGCAAACTGGTGCAGCCACTGTGGAAAACAGTATGGAGATTCCTCAAAAAATTAAGGATAGAACTACCATATGATCCAGCTATTCCACTGCTGGGTATTTATCCAAAGAACTTGAAAACACCAATGCGTAAAGATACATGCACCCCTGTGTTCATTGCAGCGTCATTCACAGTAGCTAAGACTTGGAAGCAACCTAAGTGCCCATCAAGGAACGAACGGATAAAGAAGACGCGGTATATATACACAATGGAATACTACTCAGCCATAAGAAACGATGAAATCCAGGCATTTGTGACAACATGGATGGACATTGAGGGTACTATGCAAAGTGAAATAAGTCAGAGGGAGAAGGCCAAATACCGTATGATTTCCTTCATTAAGTAGTATATAATAACAACAATAAACAGACACATAGAGACAGAGATTGGATTGGTGGTTACCAGAGGGTAAGGGGGGAGGGAGGAGGGCAAAAGGGATAGTTTGGCACATGTGTGTGGTGATGAGTTGTAATTAGTATTTGGGTGGTGAACATGATGTAATCTATGCAGAAATAGAGGTATAATGATGTACACCTGAAGTTTATACAATGTTATAAACCAATGTTACTGCAATAAGCAAAAAATTAAAAAATAAATAAATAATCTGAGAGAAATGGAGATCATTCAGTTACAAGAGCCAGAAACCTAACTCAAACTTGCTTAAAAAGGGAATTTATTGGCTCACATAGGTGAGTGGGAAAAAGCTGCCAAAATCTCCAGGTTTACATGCTCACTGTGACTTGTAAATTTCTCTCTCCAGGTAACCACATATCAAGTCTTAGGGAAGAGACTGATTGGTCTGGTTTGTGTCACATGGCCTCTCTAAACCAGTCACTGAGGACAGGGAGATAGTGTGCTGTGATTGGTCAGCCTGGATCCCATGTCTGTCCCCTCTAGAGTAGGGTTGTAAAGTCAGCTCCAGAAAATACATAAAAGGAGTTTTCTACTAGGCTTCATCACCTGAAAAAGTGGGAATGGATGCTCAGCAGGCAAAAATAATAAATGTCAACTACAATAGTAATGAAAGCCAGTACAAAGGGATAGAGAGATTTGATTGCATAGAAACAGAAAAAGTAGTCTGTACATCAGAAAATATCACAATCAAAATTATAAAACAAAGGGTAAGTAGAAAATTATTTGCAGGAAATATGACAACAAGATAATACTCTCAATATGTAAACAGTTCATAAATGTCAACAAAAAAATCAAAATCCCCATTGACAGATGACCAAATAACATGAATGGATTAATTCCCCAACCAGGAAATACAAATAGCTGACAGAAAGCTGTCCATCAGTAAATGAAGAAATGCTAGTTAAAATAATATTGACAAACCACTTTTCACACTGACATCTTTTTTTGTGTGTGTGAGGAAGATCAGCCCTGAGCTAACATCTGCCATCCTCCTCTTTTTGCTGAGGAAGACTGGCCCTGGGCTAGCATCCATGCCCATCTTCCTCCACTTTATATGGGACGCCACCACAGCATGGCTTGACAAGCGGTGTGTCGGTGTGTGCCCGGGATGCGAACTGCCAAACCCCAGCCGCTGCAGCGGAGTGCGCGCACTTAACCGCTTGCGCCACCAGGCCGGCCCCCACACTGACATCTTTTAGTGTCAATATTTGTAGGACCCTCAAGGTCAGTGAGCGTTATACAAAGTGGAAATTCTCATTTTCTAATTGCTAGCAGTATGGCTTTGCAAATTTGGTAAAAGCATCAAGTGTTTATGAACCCTGGCAGCCTTCTTCTGAAAATATAACCTGATGAAGACAAAAATTTCTGACCTAAAGTGTTCATTGTAGTTTTATTTAAAATAGGGAAAACCATCAAGTAACCTAAGTGTCATAGAATACGGAAGTGATAATATAAATTTAAGCCATATGATGAAATATTTTTAAATGGCTTAGGAAAATCCTTGATTGACAAGAAAGTGATACCTCCAAGTGGAAAAGCAGTGTATTGTATGCTTCAGTTATGAAAATGCTATGAAATGGAAACAAACTGTGAATATTACCTGTGATCATTCCTAGGTTTTTGACAATTTGTACATATTATTTTGATAGATAGCTAGATATAGATAGACTGACAAATAGACATAGCGTGGGAGGTTTTTGACATCTTTTCTCATTTCTGCAATGAATTTGTTTTATGTGGGTTTTCTGTTTCATGTTGTATCGATTTTGTTAATTTTTATTTCAAAAAAAATTTCCATTTTCTTTGGCTTGTTTCTGGTTATATAGTTATGCATAAAATTTAATTGTACTTAAAATTCCTATGTTGCTATCCTTTTAAAATTGTTCATGATAGTTGCTCAAAATTTTAATGGATTTTTCAAAGAACCAATATTTCTATTTTAATATTTTATGTTTTTAAAAATTTCTCAGTTTCTCTGGATATTTTTCTTTTTCCAAAATCTAAATTTGAATGCTTTCAAAAGTGGTTTTTCTCTCTCTTTTTTTTCCATTTTAAACAATTAAGGCATTTAAGATGAAATGTTCCTCTAAGTACAGCTTTGGCTTTATCCCACATTTTTTATAGTTAGTATTCATATTTTTGTTATTTTCTAAATAGTCTATTATTTTATTCTTGATATCCTCCTTGACAAAATATTTGGAAAACTACTTTTAAATGTTATAGTAACTATTGTTTTAATGTTTAAATTTATTTGTTCTTAGTTTTATTGCATAGTGAATAGAAAGTAAAGCCGTTATCTAACAGAGGGGGCACAAAAATGTGGGTGGCAAGAAATAGCCTCAGTGGAGAGTTTAAACCTTGAATTTGAGCAAATCTTTATCCCAAAATTAGTATTCTAAGTTGGAGAAAAACTGAAATACCTTTGACAGATTAAATTATTTTCCCACAGTCCCCTCTAACCAGTTGGACAGAGGCTCAGAAACAAGGCAAGCTAAGTTATTGGGGAAAAAAATCTACATATTTTGCACATCTCAGTTGAGACATATGCCTTTTTATCCCTGCTCTGTAAACAAATAAACAATTACAAATTATAGTAGGTGTTCTAAAGTAGCAGATATGGCCATTAGATAGGCAAACAGAACTTGGGGAGGGGGATCTACTTTGAAATAGGGTAGCTGGGGAAGGCATCTCTAGGAAGCGACATTATAGCTGAGATCTCAAGGATGACAAGGTACTAGCCGAGTGAGAATGGGAAGAAAGAGTTTATAAGTTC